>NC_057810.1:499144122-499334489 GCF_018294505.1 Triticum aestivum
CCCGCCCCGACGCCGCTGCCCCGCCACCTCGACGCTGCCCCGCCGCCTCGACGCGACCCCGCCGCCCGGACGCCGCCCCGTCCACACCACTGTCGCAGAATATAACCGCTGCAGAACGCGGTGAGGTCTCATCTTCCCGTTTCGATTCATCCCATACTGAACACCTCCATCCTTACCTGTATGGTTGTATCTCAAATTCCTCATGGGTGATGAATGATTTTCTGGGTTCGCGTAGTTTAAATTTGCTTTTTTAGTGTGGTTGATTCCATGTGTAAATGGACTTGTTGGGAAAATTTGCCGCAGTATTTACTATTGTAGATGTTTGTGAGCTTACCTTTGCTCTTCCCATATGTACACTGTTCTTTTCTAAGAATTTCGTGAGCAAGTTTGTGGTGTTTTATAGCGCGCTGATGCTCTCTTAATCCCTAGGGAATTAGTACTTCTCATGTTGAAGCCTAGAACTGGCAGTAATACGAACATATGAAATATTTTTGTTCCAATTGGCAATAGTAGGAAAACATTCATTTTGATTCACTTGGATAATAAATAGTATTATAACTATTTTTTCATGAAATAATATTAATTATAACAAAATGTTGCAACGACCGAAAATGCAGCTTTCGAGAGGTTGTGGAATAGCATAATTTTCCCATTTAGATTTTCTCCAGGGCCTAAGTGAAATTCCATTTTTCAAAACTGAATTGTAATTAAGAATGTCAAATGTATGGTTATAGTGTGGGTCTGACCTTGTTTGATTTCTGCAATTCTTGTATATGATATTCTTTGGTGTGTATTGCATTCTCATCGTGGTTTTGCAGGGCGCCGCCGCCTCGACGCTGCCCCGCCGCCTCGACGCCGCCCCGACGCTGCCCCGACCCCACCCGGACCTCGTCCCCGACATCCTCCCCACGCCCGACTCACCGGCATCCTCCCCGCGCCCCACTCCCCGGCCCCGTGAGCTCCCCCTCCTCCTCTCCCCCTCTCCCCCTCTCCCTCTGCACAAGGTCTTGGCTTTTGGGTTAATACACTGCTGCTCTAGTACATTTTATTGGTAGTTCATTTCACTGCATTTTGTATCGGAACAAGGTCTCAGTTCTGGAGTTACATTGTTTACATTGTTGCGCTGATGCATCTTAGTGGCAGTGCAGTTCACTCCATTTTTTGTAAACAAGGCCTCAGATTTGGAGTTGTATTCCAACTTGGGAAGTAGTAACAGATATAAAGCTCATGTTTCCGTCCTCCGCTTGTAGTGTCACAGTGAACTAGTAAGTTTTTTCACAGAATAATTAAGTAGTAACTTCTGCTTCTAGTGTCACATACTAATCCTAGTGCAACATAAACCTGCGGCAGGCAGGCCTTAGCTATTGTCGCTTATCTTCAATCACTGCATTTTATATCTATAAGCAAGGTATCAAAGTTGCGTCAGTTCGACCAAAATGAATCCTCGTAAGCCATGGTTTGGGTTTTGGTCTAGAGTAGAAGTTATCTCGACATTTACATGTCCAAAATTAATGCTGTAGAAATTGTGTTGCCCTAGGACTGAGGTTGCTCCTGCTGCTGTCCAGTACTTGTAGTGGTTAATCTGAGTCATACTCAGTTTTTAGAGAATTTCTTTTTGTTTTAGAGAAAAGCGTCATACTCAGTCATCGTAGGAACACATACAGCACGAGGCTGCATTCTCAGCTGTACACGATCTCTGGTGAACTTTCCAAGTCATTTCAAGCGTGTTTTATACGACTGGGATTAACACAGATTAAATTGTAATGGTGTGACACGGATCTGAAAAATCCTAATGGCAAACTGTATTCTAGTCTAGTCTAGATGAAAAAAAAACAGTATGGTACAAAGCCAGAACAAAGTTTGCAGAATGGATGACCAGTCTTCCAAATACTTAATGCTCCAAGAACAATAATTTCTCCAACACTTAAACACAGTTGCAGAAGACCAACAAGTGTTTTTTTGAGAAATAGACCAACAAGTGCTGCTAACCAAAGCTTGAGCAATAAGTTTTTTGTCACCAGTGGATGGCCTGCCCCGCTGGATTGCTAGCCCATTTGTAGCGCACAAAAAATAAACTTAATTTCTTGTCTCTTGGGATCTATTTATTTATCAGAAACAGAGTACTCTGCATTTCTGAGACAATGATTACTTTCTATCACCACTAGAAGCAAACCATAATATTACTCCGTCCGTATCAAAATATAAGACTTATGGTACAGAGGTACTCCATCTTTGATAAAGGAGTAGTACATTATATCAACCGCTATGTTCGTGTTACCAAAGTTTATACAGCAATAACAGAATATAACTTCAGCTTTGGCAATTTGCGGGAGTGAAAATAAGAACCTCTTCTCCCTGGTTAGCAGTAAATACTGCATGGGCAATGCCTGCTGTTTTCTCTTCTGAAATTTATGAATGTCAGTCGATCAACATCTATGTGCCATAAATTGCCTCACCTCACGCAGCATGCATGATGCCACAATGTCTAGTACGTACTGCCAAGCAACTGGCAAATAATTATAGCTTAGAATAAATAAATCTGATGTAAGATAAGCATGGCATGAGCTTTAATTAAATAGCATAATACACGTTGGTAGTCCATCTCTCTCAAAAAAATACATGTTGGTAGCAGATGATAGATACCAATCCATTGGATCATCAGACATATTAAAGTCTTTTTTTGAGCCCTTATTAGCTACTCACAATATTTGCCCCGCGGTTTCTCTGTCATGGCTACCAAGTGATTGACGGTGGGCTAGAAAAATAAAACCACCAAACTATCAGTAAAAGATGTGAACCAACATCTTTCATTGTTATGCATATCAAACACCAAGGGTTATTTTCACTCAAAGTTTTAGAATGGGTGCATTACAATTCAGTCTGATATCTAATAAGACACTTTGGGCTGATATAATTATGGAACAGAACCAACCATGATAAATAAAAGGTGATGTTGTCTATGCATTACCAAAAATGTACCTTTGTGAACAAATAAATTGGTACCAACAGCAATGCCATCTTACTGTAGAATTAGAATACATGGACACGATCAGCTCAGCTCCCAAACTGCCATTCATCACATCAATTTCCCCTTATGTAACTCCAGTCAAAATTTTATGTTGGTCTACCTAGTAGATGCCCATGGTTTGATTTTATGTTTGTTCCTATCAATACAAATGCTGAGCTATGTTCCATTTTTACTGTTCTTTGTGATAGTTTTTGCAACTTTACTTCCCATCTTAAGGCAAGCCCCATTTTTACTGTTCTTTGTTAGCAGAGCTGCTTGTTTCTAGTAGTGGCAGTGAAGTCCTCATAATAATCAGGCGGATGTTAACTTTCTGATGTCCCCAGAAGTTAACTAAGATTGTGGTGCTAGTAGAGGCACATTGTGGCCTTTTCATCCATATGAAAGTAGAGGCCCTTGAGTTTGCTGGGTTTGTGCTAGTTTGCTGGGTTTTGTCTCCGACCATCGTGTCGTGATGATATTGCAGGTACCCCGAGAGGCCCTTGAGTTTGCCGGAATGTCGATTAACTTCCGTTCCGGCAAATTCGGGTACTCCATATGTCCTATTTTCAGCAAAGGTCATGCTGAAATTTTCCGTGAATTTTAGCATGACTTTGCTAAAAATAGGACATATGGGGTACTTGTGACTAATGCATGGGCCGGGGTATCTTAGTAGTTAATGAAGTAGGATCAAGTGCCCCGGCGTACTTGTGACTAATGCATGGCTTTTAGGGTGCCTCGGTGTCGATAAAAATCGAAATGATGAAAGGTTAGGCTTTTAGGGTGCCTCGGCGTCGAAAAACCCTCAATGATAAAAGCTTAGATTTTAGGATGCCTCGGTGTCGACAAACCCTAAATGATGAGACCATGATCTTGTTCCTTGACAATAACCAACTTTATGATCAAACTTTGTTTCTATTTAGAGAGAAACATGGCCCACAACGATGAGGCCAGGGGTTCGGGCGGCAAGGCATTCTGGGAGCTGTCCCAGGAGATGGAGGAACAACCTCACTTGTATGAGGCCGCCGCCTTCCCCACCGATCCTGAGACCACGGATGGTGCCGCCGAGGATGACCACACTGATGCCACCACTGATGGTGCCGCCGAGGATGCCACCACTGATGATGGCGGCGCACGCACAGATGGAAGCCAACCGAAGAGGCAACGGAAGGACCAGCGCCGGATCGTGCTCCGCACCCTCAAGGAGGAAGTTACTGAAGTGGACTCCAACGGGAATCCAACGGCGCCCGAACGAATAGTCAAGGGGTACTCGCTTCAGCTCGGGTGCATTGTCCGGAGCACCGTCTCGATCAACACCGAGAACCTGAGGCATCCTGACCGAGGGAATTTGCGCCACCTCCTCTTCACGAAGCTGCACGAACAATACAAGTTCCCCGCTGAATTTGAAAGCACAAGCCTCAAAGGGAATAAAGTGAACAATGCTGCCCTCACGAAGATGAGCAAGGCCCTGTCTACTTGGAAAAGCAATGTGAAGAGAATGATCGAGAAAGGTGAGACTTATCAGAAGATCAAGGAGAAAAATCCTTCGATCACCGAAGATGACTACAACGACTTCAAGATCAATTGCTCGAGCACCGCAAGCTCCCAATCAAGTGAGTGGGGGAAACAAATGCGGGAGCTGAACATAGGGGAACACACACTCGGTCCCGGCGGTTATAGAGTGGTGGAGCCTATATGGGACAAGGAGGAGGCGGACCGTGCCGAGCAAGGCCTACCGCCCCTCTTTGATAAATACGGTGACAAGCAGACCAGGAACTTTGTCAGGGCCCGGTACAAGAAGGACCCGAAAATAAAGGAGCTTACCACGGATCCGAAGACCAGGCAGCTTGAGCTTGTTCTGGTAAGGAATACACCCCCGCGTAATTAGCTCCATATGGTTGCATTCTAATTAATGAAGCCAAATTTCTAAATGGTTCACATTCCTTCCGCAGGCGACTGAAAGCAGTAGCGCGGGGTCGACTAAGAGCAACCCTTGGGACACCACTCTAAATAGGGGGTTGAATGTAATGAAGAACAAGGATAAGCTCAGTAAGCCGACGTCAGCTGGTCGTGTGGCCAGCAAAGGCTTGTCGACAAAATGGGGGTCATACTATACCGCTGGTGTGCGGAAGGAGAAAAAGACCAGCTCGGAAAGCCAGGCGCGAGAGGTTCAAGAACTCAAGGCACAGGTGGCGCGTATTCCGGAGATTGTCCAAGAGCAAGTGGAACAACGACTCGGAGCGACGATCACCGCCCTTGTGCCTACCTTGATCTCGGGGTTGAGTGCGTGGATTGCGGGCGGCCAACAGGGGCCGCCCCCGATTCCTAGCTTCACGGCCAGCAACTCGCATAATGCGATGGCGGGGCCATTGGTGCCTCCGGCGGAGGCGGCATTGGTGTCTCTGACGCCGGCACGGGAGCTTAATGCACCCGGGTGTATGCCGGCCGGCACCTCTTCAGCAAGCGGCCCCTCCATCAACTGCACGCCCGCCGTTGGCGGTGCGTCGACATTAGCCGAGCTCGACGCCATCATCACGGTAACTAATTAAGCCTCTCTATGCCGAGGACTTCATCTCCTTGCCTTTGACTGGGCATCCCTAACGCCCTACATGTTTTCGCAAGGGCGCCGCCGACGTTCCGTGCACTCTCCTCCACTTCGTGAACAACGAGTTGGTCAATGTCGCTAAGGGCAAAATCGTTCAACCGGGCAACCCCTTGTTCCACGGTACCCAGATGCCACCCAACTTGTTTAGGCTTCAACTAGTTCGGGTGCTGCCAGGCTGCGACGACTTGTTACCTCCGATTCGACCCGTTGGGGCCGACGATGAAGATGTGATGACCCTCAACGCCTGCCTGAGCTGGCCCCTGCTTTGGCCGAAGAGCCAGATTCGTTTTGGGGCGGGGGACACCACCCCAAAGACAACACCGCGAGTCGTGCCGGCGCCAAGTCGGCCCCATGGCAAGACCGCCGTAACGGTGCCGGACATCCCTATGCCACTGGATCCAAACATGCATATGGCACAGGATCAGAACGACGACGACGACGACGATGATACATTTGGCAACGTCGATTAGTACTTTGCCGAGCATGGGTACGATGGCGACTTCATGGGGCCTCCTTCTCAAGAACCAAACCCAACAAAAGACGTGTGCGATCTAGCTGGTACCGCGGAGAAGCCAAGTTGCAACAGGCGCCGTCTGGCGTTCAGCTCTCAGGAGACGCCTCCAGCTGCCGACTTCACCGAGCCTCAGATAGGCGAGGTGCGAAATATTATCAGCCCCAACACACTCAAGAAGGCGGTCTGTGAGCAGAACTTGGTCCCATTACAGGAGAAGAAGAGGGCACGCAAAAGAAAGACTAAGAAGGGTGCGAGCCAGCCGGCACCGAGTACGATCCGAGCTCAGGACGGGCCACCTTCACCGCAGGATATCTCGAGGAGGGTGCATGTGGCCGGTAGGGCGATGCTACCGACAAATATGCTCAATGCTGCAACCGGTGCTATGCGGAGTCTGCATGACAGTGTTCTTTCTTTGGAGAAGCGGAGTCTCAGGGAGAAGGATGTGGCATACCCGGTTTTCGCGGCCAAGGTGCCAGAGGGCAAGGGCTTTGTGGATAACTCCATCGGGCGTACGATCGTCCTGCGTTCTGATGACATCCACGCTATGTTGAACCTTCATCCGCTGCACTACACCTTCGTTCGGCTATTTTCGCTGAGTATGGAGATGCGGATCATTCGCGACAAGACCCCGGACATCGTGATAGTCGACCCCTTCTACATGCGTGCCAAGATCTTGGGCAGCACTGGGACCGGCAAGTCGCGAGTTCTTACCTCGAAGGCGTCATTCTGGCAAACCAAGATAAGGATAACTTCCTCGTGCCTTACTTTCCCGAGTAAGTCCTCCCCTCAACCGGCCCGTAACATATGAATTCTTACATTTTGATCGTTTTTCTTTTAACATTCCGTGTTTTCTGCAGTGACACACATTGCACGCTCATCCTCCTAAGCCCCAAATATTCCATGGCCACGTATTTCGACCCGGACCGTCAGTCGAACGTAGACTACACAAATGTCAAGAAGGTTCTTGATGATGTTCTCCCCGGCTATGCCAAATCTGGAGGCACCTTCACCAGGCCTATTTGTAAGTACGGCAAGCACATGTTCTCCCACAATACGACGTTCTGCTGCGTCAAGCAGCCGCCTGGCGGTCAGAAGGGTGCCTACTACGCCATCCATCACATGCGGGCGATCGTACGGGACCATCATCAACTTCTGCTACCGAGTAAACTCAAAGATTGGGCAAAGAGCGTGTCGGCAATCCAGGACGCGGACCTCCGACAAGAATTCTTTCGCATCCAGTCGGAGTTTGCGGAAATCATCCATCAAGATGTCCTTCGTACCTCGGGGCAGTTCTACCTCAACAATCAACCGTCCAACAGTGACATCGACACAATGCTACAAATGCAGGCTGACAATGACCGTTATTTCATGACTCCCATGATAGACGGCGGCTTCATCCACGCTCCGGTCCCTTGAGTCGAGTCGAAAGCAGTGATGCTGTGTCTAGTTCTGAAACATCGATTAGCTCATGTTGTAATTAAACTTTAATGAACTTGTAGTATGTCTCTTTGGTTTCGAGAGTCGTTCAACTTAGATGTAATCGATGCTATTAATGTCTTGCTTTTCTCTTCCGATCGTTCTGTTGCATACTTATATATTGCTTATGTATTGTCTGTGAATTGGTACTAACGTTTCGTTTGGCTAGTGCATAGCGATGCCGACGTATGTCGTGTACAAGGGTAAGGTTCCCGGAGTCTACGATGACTGGGAGGAGTGTCGGAGACAGGTTCACCGATTCAGCGGTAACAGTTACAAAGGGTACACCACTAGGGCCGAGGCCGAATCTAGATACGCCCGCTATCTAGCGGGAGAGGGGAGGGAGTGTTGGAGGAACCGGATGAAGACGAGTTTCATCGTGATGATGCTCATCGTGATGACCGCAGCTCTCTTCTATGTGATGGTAGTTTAGATGATCGATATTGACTTGTAATGTGAAGACAAACTCGCTACTCGCAGTCTCGAGACTTGTAATATAATGTTCTATCTTTGTTCGGTCTTTTTAATTCGGAGACTAATATGATGAATTGTATTCGGAGACTAATATGATGAATTGTATTCAAAGACTAATCTTCTATTGTATTCGATGAATCTGTTGTTGATGTGTGCTGTCTATATTTTATCAAATTATACATTTTGTAACCTGTGCAAAAAACAGAAAATAAAAAAATAAAAAAAACCTAATATTCATACTAATGGCGCATCTAGTGGTGGTGCGCCATTAGTATGCCAAAGCACCTGGGTATACATGGCCCCTGGGAGGCATACTAATGGCGCACCCTGGCCTATACTAATGGCGCACCCGCGGTGCGCCATTAGTATACCAGATACTAATGGCGCACTAGGTGGTGTGCCATTAGTAAAAATTACTAATGGCGTGCTGTTAGTGGCGCACCACAGATGCGCCATTAATAGCCATATTAGGTGCGCCATTAGTAGGGGTTTTTCTAGTAGTGATATAACAACTCCGGTAAGTCCTCATATGCAAATTTCGAAATTGGTCCAGATCTGAACAAACCTTATGTTCAAGTTGTTAAACAGCAAGTTAAGATGCACAAAGATGATCTACACGAGATTCTAGTCAAGTTACATATAAAGTTCATTTAGTTCGGAGCTACGGCCTAGAAGATATGAGCAAAACAAGTTAAACATGGCATTGATGCAAAATGCATACAAACATCAAGCAAACACCTGAAAACATGGATGCAACATGATAATATGAAACTACATGCAAAATCAAGCAAGTTTCATATAGAGCACACTTAAAACGGAGCAACGGTACAACACCCACACACTATACAAGTCATAACAACAATCTGCCCAAAACAGCAACTAGGCATCTTGCAAGCATCAAAACAACATGCTACAACATCCTAACATGATAACAAAAGGCATGGACATGATGTACAGGTAAAGCATTACAAAACATGAACACTGAGCTATCTCTAGAAATCACTAGAACATGCTCAAACACACATGGCAAGATTGCAAATAATAACAGTTCAGACTTTGCAGAAAATAACATCAGGTTGCAATGTTCAGAGCTATCAAACAACATGTTATAGGAACTTATCATGACAAACAAAGGCATGGCATGCTACTACTAAATGCATAGAACAAAAGTCCCTTACTGACCATGAGCCAAAAAGGATCAGAAAATATGATGGCACCCATGTAAACATGGCAAGTTACGTTAACAGATTCATGCATGGCAGGAACAACAATAAGAAGGCATGTTTGTGAGCTTGTACCACTCACCAAAGAGCAATACATGGCATGGCAAGGCACCCAACAGTAAGAAGACATGTTTATGAAACAAACCAAGGCAAGAACAAGTTCATAGCATGCATGTAAACAATCTGCCAGGAAACATTTTGTAGCAAAGGTAGAGCATGAAAATGACATGCTAGACTACTCCATAATTGCAACCAGGGGCATGAATGGATAGATAATAACCATATGTTCAAAACACCCTTACTGAAGTATCTCAAAATATGCATGGATCTCTCTGTAGCATCATGTTTACATGACATCAAGATAACAGCAGAACAGGGAGTAAAATCAGCAATATCGTGAAGCCTAGTTTGCATGCTTGTTCTAGTCACCTCATTGACCACAAAAATACATGGCAAACACCACTGTAAAGATGGCATGGCATAGATCAAAACACATGTAGACATCAACCTCATAGGATGCACACATCAGTCATGGCAAAAATGACAAATGAGCATGTTATAACAGTTTCAGCAGATTAACGTCACATAACACTCTTGCAACGAAGATTCAGGCATCAAGATGAGCTCAAATGAACATGATGCAATGGAATTAAATGAAGTACTCATTGAGGCGAACAATTTGACATATTACACGCACAAAACGGAGCAGTATGCATGGAGTTACAGTAGGTCAAACAATGCAACATTTTATGAGTTTCTGGGGACTTGGCAGTTTTTAGCAGGAAAAAAACAGGTGGGCGCAGGATAGCTACAATCGCACGGGGCGGAGGATAGGGGGCTGCTCACCCACGGGCTTCGGCCCAGGAAGCGGGGAGGGGGCCGGCTAGGCCTGGAGGCCAGCTTGCTGGGCCTTGGGGAGGCCGGCGGCCCATGCGCGAAAGGGAGGCAGACGGTGGCGGCTGGGGACGCGGCTCCGGCGAGCGCAACGGCCAGGAAGGCACCGGAGACGGTCCGGGAGGGCTGATCCGGCTGGAGCAGGTGGCGGGGCGCCGTGGGGGTGCGGGCGTGGGGTGGATCCGGGCCGGGACAGTGAGCACGAAGCTCCGGCGCGGTTGGATCCGGCGGGGGCGAGGCCGACGACGGCCATCCATGGCGGCGGTGACCCTGCGGGAGAGAGGGATTAGAGGGAGGAGAAGGAGAGAAGGAAGAGAGAGGGAGACGATGGAGGCGACCTGGCGGGGCGCTTCGGCGAGGACGGCGGCCGGTGGTGGCGGCAGTCGGCAGCGGGGAGATCCAGCTCTGCCCGATCGACATGAGGAAGGAGCGGGGCGGTTGTGAGGCGCGCGGGCGCGAGCAGCGCTCGTCCCGGAACCAGCCCGGGGCGGGCCTCGGATGGGCCGACCGGGCCCTGGGTGGCGCTGGGAGGCCAGGGGGCGACAAGTGGCGACCGGGGAGTGGTTGCGGGCACGGGGAGGCTAAGGTGGCGCCCTAGGAGTGGCTGGAAAGGCATGGCGGTGACGGCGCCAAGTGGCAGAGGTGGGATGGGCCGGTGCGGAAAACAAGCAGAAAGTGGGAGGCGGCGGCTGCGGGAGGCTAGGGAAGGCTAGGAGCTAGGGTTGCCCAATTTAGGAAGGAGGGGTGTTTATATAGGGTAGGTATTAGGGTTAGGGGGGTTTGGAGGGGTTTCGGGCATCGGATTTCGATCCGACGGTCGGGGCTGAGGGAGACTAGGTGAGGGGTCGGTGGGCTGTGTAGATGGGCTAGGCTGAGAAGAGAGAAGAAGAGGACAACCCGGCAGCAATTTCGGAGACCGAAACATCCGACGAATAAACCGGCGACGGTGCCGCTATATATTTAACGGTTGGGCTATCAAACGAGCTCCGAATGCGACGAAACTTGACAGGCGCTCTGTCTACACTATAATAAGACCACACACCAAGTTACATCCCATTCCGAGAACATTTTTATGCCACTTATAAAATAATATTTCGGAGGTGCCGCGGGCGCGTGCGAGTGTGTCTGGCTCAGAACGGACAACGGAGAGAACCGGCGGAACCCGAACGGATGCAAGTTTTGAAAAACATGCAGATGAAATGCAGATGATGACATGGCAAAATGCAACACGCAAGCAAACGACATGGCAACTATGGCGAATAACAGCCAGACACCTGGCGCAACGAAACTGGGGCGTTACAATGTAGGTATATTTATATCCGTGATCACCTCCCGAGTGATCACGGCCCGATAATATAGCATGGCGAACGAACAAGAATGTAGGGCCACCGATGACAAACTAGCAATTTATAATAAGCATGTAGGATTGCAGGTAAAGGTATCAACAATTGTAGCAACAATGAAAGGCTATGAAACAGAATAGGAGCTATCGAATCAACAACAGTAGCAAATCTAATGAAAGAATAAGAGAGAAGAGAGTGGGCGATATCTGGTTAATCAAAGGGGCATTTGCTTGCCTGGAAGCTCGGCATAGAAGGACAGATCGTCAACACCATAGTTGATCGGGGCAGCAGCGGCATCGGCAGTCTCGTTGTCTACCGGAGAGAAGAGGGGGAAGAAACAATGAATATAATGCAAATAGATGCATGACAAAGCAAATAGCGGTGCTAGGCGTGCCCTAACGCGGTAGTAGGTGATACCGGCGGAGGGGGAAAACATCCTAGAAAGTATTCCTGGTGTTCCGCGTTTTCGGGCAGACGAGTCGGAGGGGGACAGTTGCAGGTTCTCTATGCTAGGGGCATGTGGTGAATGAACGACTGTGTAATTGGATTCGTCTCGAAATTCTGAGCAACTTTCATGTACAAAGTATTTTCATCCGATATATGGTTTATTTTATATTAATTTTCAAAGATTTAAAATATTCTGGAACTATGGGTACACAGAGAGGTGTACCTAATAGTGTGCAAGAGGCTGACGGGTGGGGTCTAGTTGACTGCCCAGTCAGCAGTCAACTGGGACTGTTGACTGGTCAAGGTGGTCCACTGGACCCACCTGCCACTGACTGGACTGGCCCAGTCAGCATGTTTGACTGGCCAACGGATCCGGTGGGACCCGCGTGTCAGTGAGTGTGAGTTTTAAGCAAGTTTTAGTATCACTTAGCAGTTAATTGATTTATCTTGAACCTAAACTAATCCTACTACTAAATTAACAGGGCAGTGGCCTATCTGGCCATGGCACAGCAAGCAGGCCAGTGCGCAAGCGCTCGTGCAGGCAGGGGCCGGCCACGGCGCTGCTGGCAGCGGCGACTAGGGTGGCGGCACGGCGAGTAGGCAGGTGACGGTGGCCGGCGGCGGCAAGACAAAGGCAGGGTGACGCCAAGGGGGGCGACGAGAAGGCAACATGGCGGAGCACTGTGGCAGGGGGATGGAGTAGCAGGCGAGGCAGGGCTCACGACGACAGGCGCGGCGAATGCGAGCCCGTCCAGAGCTCGGGCGCGGGGCTTACAGGAGGGCACGATGCGGGCGCCCGCGGGGGCCGCGACCAAGGAGGCGAGGCCATGCACTGCCAGGCGGAGTGGAGACAGCAACCACGGGCGTGGGCGACGGCAGGAGAGCGAGGGCGGCACGTGCGCAGGTGGGCGACCAGGGGGTGCGAGGAGCAATGATAGCTGTAGCCGCGGGGTGGCACGGGGAAAGGGCAACTGAAGGGGGTTGGTCGTAGCGCAGCCACGAACGCGGCAGGGGGGTGAGGGAGTCCTGGACTAAGGGGTCCTCGGACAGCCGAACTATATACTTGAGCCGGACTGTTGGGCTATGAAGAGACACGATAGAAGACTTCGTCCCGTGTATGGATGGGACTCTCCTTGGCGTGGAAGGCAATCTTGGCGATTTGGATATGTAGATTCCTTTCTCTGTAACCGACTTTGTACAACACTAGTCCCCCCCCCGGTGTCTATATAAGCTGGAGGGTTTAGACTTCTAGGGTTAACACACAACAATCATAATCTCATAGGCTAGACTTCTAGAGTTTAGCAATTACGATCTCGTGCTAGATCAACTCTTGTAATACTCATATTCATCAAGATCAATCAAGCACGAAGTAGGGTATTACCTCCATAGAGAGGGCCCGAACCTGGGTAAACATTGTGTCCCCCGCCTCCTGTTACCATTAGCCTTAGACACACAGTTTGGGACCCCCTACCCGAGATCCGCCGGTTTTGACACCGATATTGGTGCTTTCATAGAGAGTTCCTCTGTGTAGTCAAAAATAGGCTTGATGGCTCCATCAATCATCTACAATGCAGTCCAGGGGGAGACCTTCCTCCCCGGAAATATCTTCATATTTGGCAGCTTCGCACTGCGGGCCAACTCGCTTGGCCATCTCGAACAGATCGATAGCTACGCCCCTGCCCATCAGGTCAGATTTGGAAGCCTGAATTTTGTGGCCGATGTCCGCGGAGATTTGATGTTCAACGAATTCGAGCCCATGATGGCTGTCCCCGGCCACCACGATGAACATGACCTAGATCTGTCATCTAGCCGCATATAGGAGATAGCACATGTGATCGCCTTGGCCCTGGAGCCAGAGCGGACTATGTCTTCCGAAGACGGGAAGCTCAACCCTGTCGTGGAGGCCGTAGACTCGGCGGCGCTCGAGCCACACACAAACCCAACATCGACCGGGGCTTGTGTCACCGGAATCCCGGACTCGTCTCTAGCCATGGATTCCGGATCATGTGCATCCGCTTCCATTGAACCTGATTGGGCGCCGGTCTTAGAGTTCAGCTCCGCGGACATCTTCCAGCACTCGACTTTTGGCGACGTGTTAAGCTCATTGAAATCCCTCTCCTTGTCGGGGGACTCTTGGCCGAACTATGTCCGGCTTGAGTGGGAAGCGGATGACGAAGAGTTTTGTCCCCCACCCACCACCCACTTTATTGCCACTGTCGAGGACTTAACCGACACGCTATGACTCCGAAGACATCGACGGTATGGACGACGATGCTGGAGAAGAGCAGGCACAAAAACCACCACCTTTAGGGCAGTGGACAGCTGCATCATCATATGATATATACATGGTGGACACACCAAAGGAGAATGAGGCCAATGGCGATAACAGCAAGCATGTCGATGAACCTCCTAAACGTCGGCGTCCCAAACGCCGACCTTGATCTGGCAAAAAGAAACACAACAACATTGCCAGGGATGATGATGGCAATTTGAATCAAGCCGAAGACCCCAGAGACCCAGAGTTGGAGCAGGGCGTATGAGAGTACGGCGAACACAGCCCGGAGAGGTTGTCCGATCACAACGACACTGAAGATAGCAATTACCAACTTGTCTCTGAAGAGGAGTCCAGCCTGGGCAACGACGAGATCATCATCCCAGAAGAACCATTAAAACAAGAACGCCTCCACCAAAGGCTTATCGCCACTACAAGGAGCCTGAAGAATCAGAAGAAATGTCTTAAAGCCGCACAGGATACGCTCAACGACAAATGGAACGAAGTGCTAGACACCAAGGAAAAATACGGTGGTAATCGCCAGCCAAAGAGCTATCCTAACATAAGCTGCTGCCCGAATTCGATGACGAGGCTATTGCGCCTATACCACCGAAAAAATAATATGGCCAACTGGCCGAACCGACCACCTCGCGGTCATGACAGAGCGGCTAGCAACGCCGTACACAAGCCTGCGCCCCTCCCTGCAAAGGAAGGAAGGCTGCGGCCCAGGACCAGAAACACGATTTACGTGAGGACCTGGACAAAAAAGCTGGCAAAACCAGGTCCATCTATGGATCCAAACATGCCGGCAATTTGCCAGTTTGGAAGCAATACCGAACAGTACAACCGTCAGACCCAATCCACGACACAGCCAGATACAGGAGTGCCACACACCCCCTGTGCTTCACCGATGAGGTGCTGGAACACGATTTTCCAGAAGGGTTCAAACCCATAAACATCGAGGCATATGATGGAACGACGGACCCCGCAGTCTGGATAGAAGACTTCATTCTTCACATCCACATGGCTCGCGGAGATGATCTCCATGCCATTAAATATTTACCCCTCAAGCTCAAAGGACCAGCTATGCACTCGCTGAAAAGCCTCCCCAAAAACTCCATCGAAAGCTGGGAAGAACTTGAGGATGCTTTCCGAGCTAATTTCCAATGGACTTATGTCCGGCCTCCGGACGCAGACGATCTAAGTCACATAATTCAACAACCCGGAGAATCATCCCGTAAGCTTTGAAACGAGTTTCTCACTAAGAAGAACCAAATTGTTGACTGCCCGGACGCCGAAGCCTTAGCGGCCTTCAAACACAGTGTCCGGGATGAATGGCTGGCTAGACACCTTGGCCAGGAAAAGCCAAGGACAATGTCTGCCTTAACTACACTCATGACCCGCTTTTGCGCGGGCGAAGACAGCTGGTTAGCCCGTAGCAGCACCAGTGATCCTGGCACCTCCGAGGCCAGGGATGGCAATGGAAAACCACGACACAACAAAAACAAACAACGGAACAATGAAGAAAGCCCGGACAATACATCGGTAAATGCCGGATTCAGGGGCTCAAGACCCGGTCAACGGAAGAAGCCATTTAAAGGCAACAAGGACAGTCCATCCAACCTGGACAAAATCCTAGACAGGCCCTGCCAGATCCACGACACTCCCGATAAACCAGCTAATCATACCAACAGAGAATGTTGGGTCTTCAAGCAGGCCAGCAAACTCAACGCCGAACATAAAGGGAAGGAACCTCAGAGCGAAGACGAGGATGAACCTCATCAGCCAAACACGGGGGGACAGAAGAAATTTCCACCGGAGATCAAAATAGTGAACATGATGTATGTCACTCATATCCCAAAGTGGGAGCGCAAGCGCGCACTCTGGGATATCTATGCCATTGAGCCCGTCACCCCAAGTTCAACCCATGGTCGGCCTGTCCGATCACCTTTGATCACAGGGATCATCCGACTAGTATCCATCACGGAGGTTCGGCCGCCTTAGTGCTCGACCCAATAATCGACGGATACCACCTCACTCGAGTCCTCATGGACGGCGCCATCAGTATCAATTTGATATATTAGGGAACTATCCTCAAGATGGGGATAGACCCGTCAAGAATCAAGCCAAGCAGCACTACCTTTAAAGGAGTTATACCGGGAGTGGAAGCCTGCTGCACGGGCTCTTTAACATTGAACGTTGTATTCGGCTCTCCGGAAAACTTTCAAAGCGAAGAACTAATCTTCGACATTGCTCCGTTCTGAAGCGGCTATCATGCACTACTCGGAAGAACGGCCTTCGCCAGTTTTAATGCAGTCCCGCATTATGCTTATCTAAAACTCAAAATGCCTAGACCTCGTGGCGTCATAACGGTCAATGGAAATATGGAGCGCTCTCTCCGCACAGAGGAATACACGGGGGCTCTAGTAGTCGAAGCACAAGATGGCCTATTCAAGCCAAACAGCTCATCGGTCGTTAAGACCGTAGACACAGCTAAACATGTTTGGCGCACAACTCAGTGCGGCAGCTTAGATAAACCTAAGCTTGAGCAGCTATGCCCCCATCGACCTCCCCATAAGGAGATATACTCAAAATTTCTTGGGCGGCTTCGGGGGCACTCTGCACACAAAAAGTCCATAGTTCGGCTCGACCCTATTCGTACCCTAGAAGTTATCCTTCACGGTTCATTGAAACGAACCAGCTTTACTCACAGCCACACCAGATTCTTTTACCTGGTTTCTTTTCTTTTTTTTACAGATGGCCATCATACTATACCCTTCAAGAACACTTCACAACGGAGACAAAGGCGCAGACGTGCAGCAGGGCCCCACATTAAGGTTTATTTTTTAGATTAAGACCCTATGTAAACCTTTTTTATCTCCTGTTATTTTATACTTTCCTGGCATGTAAAATGCCCAAGAAAGATACAAGCATCATCTGTAAACATACGGTTCGTCATACCAAAGTGGATGTTATAGAAGCATCCCGGTTCATACTGTGTTTTTGAGATTTATGCACTCACCACCCGCGCTCTTCCCCATGTCGGATTGCCACATGTGCCTTGATACCATGGGTTTATCACCAGGGGTTGTATCCAGCCCATTGTATATTGTAAAGACCGAACACCTATAGGGAGTGTTCGGTGTCGCGAGTTTGGCCTTATATGCATCAGGTCCGAATCATGTCTTTGGTTAATAGTTGGGTTGCCCGACTCTTGTGCTTGCTACCTTACGTTCCGCTATATCGGCTAGGGTAGTAAAGGGAGAACTACTACGATTGTGTCCCAGCTATCCCGGATGAACATCTCAGTAGAGAAAGCCGAGAACTGATTGTCATGATGCGGCGAGAGCTGGTCAACCACTCGATGACTCATCGGAATCTTCGTGATTCCCTCCGTGTTAAACGAAGGACCATTATTCTAGTCACGTATGTAATTGCACCGTATGCAGATAACCGCGGACATACCAGGGGCTATATAGTAGCCCCACCATCAAACTCCAATGGCTAAGTGAAAGTGTTAAAGCTCTATAGTATGATTGCCTCGTTCGCCGCAGCTAAGTGAAAGTGTTAAGACATTGGGTCAAGTGTGATCAAGTGCTTTTCCGAACACCCCTGCATTATATGCAAGGGGGCTGAAGCCGACAACTGCAAACTTTCAGATTAAATATATATAATAAGACGGCCGCATAGGAGGCACTATAAATTTTCAGGCAAAAAGTATAAAAACATAGCCTTAAATTTATCATAATATTGTTATTACAATTTTCATACACCTCACTCGAACATAATATTTTTCGAGCACTGACCCTCTATTAAGCGGGCACCCCCTAGGACATGTTCAAAGTAATGTTCTGGCATGTTAAGGTCCTTGCCTTCGGGTGGACTCTGCGCTGCAATATCGGTGGCCATCATCTTCGCCTAGTATATCTTGACACGGGCAAGGGCCATCCATGCACATTCTATGCACGTTGACCGCTTCATAGCGTCATCACGCGGCACCGCATTAACAAGCCGCCGCACCAAACCAAAATAACTATCAAGAATGGGTTCAGATGGCCACAGCGGGGCTATGACGTCCTTCATGGAAGTGCCGGACATCCTGTGGAGCTCGGCCCATTGGGCCATCTATTCGTTCAATAGTGGACGCTTCGGCGTGTCAAATTGTGACCAAAATAGCTTTTCCATTGCATGTCCTTCTTGTGGGTGGAAAAGTTGATTCACGTTGGCAACACTCTTCGGCAGGTCCATAAAGGGGTCCGGGGAACTCCACCGTTGATTAAGCAGCGCATACTTCGGATCGCCAAACTTAGTTTGCAATAAAGGGCTTACCAGCCGCGATCTCCCCAGCTTGTCGGATCTCCTCCCGAGCTTCTCTAGACTCAGACCGGGCTTCCTTCGCCTCTTGTAAGGCCTTGTCCAGTTCGGCCGCTTTGGTTTTGTTATCTTTTTCAAGCTCTTGGCATCGTCTAGTGGCATTCTTCAACTCAAGTGCCATGGTGGATATCCTCTCCTCGCACTGACACCGAGCGGTCTGCTCTACTTTTAATTCAGTGGTTGTCTTTTTGGCAGCCGCATTGCTCATCCTGGCTTGCTCCTTGGCCCGGGCAAGTTCCGCTCGAAGGGTCTCAAATGCAGCAGCACTATCTGCAGTTATGCATATACAACTTTTCAGTATCACGCTCATTTCACAATACTAGCATGTACTGAGTGTCCCAGAGACATCCCTTGTGCCTCATCGAGTCGCCTGTTCATAAGCGTGATGTCATCATCCGCCACATCAAGTTTCTGCTTCAAATGTGCTACCTTGATAGCTTGGGAAGTCCCCACGGATGTAACAACCTGTGTTTCAATTAGTCACATCCTTTCCTGGGCATATATTTGATCCTCTAATCGCATTCCTTTGGATGTCAACCAGAGTCTCAGGGGATACTATCCATACACAGGTGCAATTTGCACTCACAATATAACTGAAACTACACTACGTCCCTCGAAGCCTCTTAGTAGGCTAGAAAAGGCTTCATTCAATCCGCTTTTTGCAGACCGAACTCTTTCTAACACCATAGCCATCAAGGTACGATGTTCCTCTAAGACGGAGGCATGTTGCAAAATGTCCATTAAAGCATCTGGCGTCCCTTGGACACCTGATAGTCCGACACTTTTGTTGTTCCCTGTAGGGGCCGCACACCCCGGACCCTAGGCGGCTGAAGCACTACCTTGGGCCCCGGTCCTCCCTGTCCCTTGTGCCGCTGGCAGATCGGGAAGGATCCTTCGGGACGACACCTCGGTGTCGTCTGCCTTATCAGGCAGGGAGATCTGTGGAGGCATCTCGCTCTCCATCATCTCAGGAAATGGATCCCCCTGAAGAGGAGGACTGTTGAGGAGGGCTGCGTTCCGGACTGTAAACATGAGTTTAAAATATTACCCTTGTAGCCATGAAATAACGGGACATGTTTGCTACGTCTTGAACTTGCGTTGGTTTTCCTTGAAGAGAAAATGGTGACGCAGAAATAGTAGCGTAAGTATTTCCCTCAGTTTTTGAGAACCAAGGAATCAATCCAGTAGGAGACTCCTCACAAGTCCCACGCACGTACACAAACAAACAAGAACTCGCAACCAACGCAATAAAGGGGTTGTCAATCCCTTCACGGCCACTTGCGGAAGTGAGATCTGATAGAGAGAATATGATAAGATAAATATATTTTTGGTATTTTATAATATAGATTGGAAAACTAAAGATGGAAATAAAAGTAAATAGCAAGCTTATATGATAAGAGATAGACCCGGGGCCATAGGTTTCACTAGTGGCTTCTCTCAAGATAGCATAATTATCATGGTGGGTGAACAAATTACTGTCGAGCAATTGATAGAAAAGCGAATAATTATGAGATTATCTAGGCATGATCATGTATATAGGCATCCCATCCGTGACAACTAGACTGACTCCTGCGTGCATCTACTACTATTACTCCACACATCGACCGCTATCCAGCATGCATTTAGAGTATTAAGTTCATAAAGAACGGAGTAACGCATTAAGAAAGATGACATGATGTAGAGGGATAAACTCATGCAATATGATATAAACCCCATCTTTTTATCCTCGATTGCAACAATACAATACGTGCCTTGCTACCCCTATTGTCACTGGGAAAGGACACCGCAAGATTGAACCCAAAGCTAAGCACTTCTCCCATTGCAAGAAAGATCAATCTAGTAGGCCAAACCAAACTGATAATTCGAAGAGACTTGCAAAGATAACTTAATCACACATAAAAGAATTCAGAGGAGATTCAAATATTTCTCATAGATAAACTTAATCATAAACCCACAATTCATCGGATCTCGACAAACACACCGCAAAAAGAGTTACATCGAATAGATCTCCAAGAAGATCAAGGAGAACATGATATTGAGATTCAAAGAGAGAGAGGAAGCCATCTAGCTAATAACTATGGACCCGAAGGTTTATGGTAAACTACTCACAACTCATCGGAGAGGCTATGGTGTTGATGTACAAGCCCTCCATGGTCGATTCCCCCTCCGGAGGAGCACTGACGAAGGCTCCAAGATGGGATCTTGCGGATATAGAAGGTTACGGTGGTGGAAATAGTTTTTCATGGTCGCCCCTGATGTTTTCGTGGTACATGGGTATATATAGGAGGAAGAAGTATGTCAGTGGATGCACGAGGGGCCCACGAGATAGGGGGGCGCGCCTAGTAGGGGGGCACGCCCTCAACCCTCGTGGCCTCCTCGATTGCTTCTTGACTTGCACTCCAAGTCCTCTGGATTACGTTTGTTACAAAAAGATCGCTCCCGAAGGTTTCATTCCATTTGGACTCTGTTTGATATCCCTTTTCTTCGAAATACTGAAATAGGCAAAAAACAGCAATACGGGTTGGGCCTCAGGTTAGTAGGTTAGTCCAAAAGATGATATAAAAGTGTAAAGTAAAGCCCATAAGCATCCAAAACAGGTAATATCATAGCATGGAACAATAAAAAATTATAGATATGTTGGAGATGTATCAAGCATCCCCAAGCTTAATTCCTGCTTGTCCTCGAGTAGGTAAATGATAAAAACAAATTTTTTGATGTGGAATGCTACCTAGCATAATTCTCAATGTAATTTCCTTTATTGTGGCATGATTGTTCAGATCCAAATGATTCAAGATAAAAGCTTATAAAACATAAAAAATAGTAATACCCAATGCATACTAACAAATAATCATGTCCTATCAAAATAGCATAGCCAAAGAAAGCTTATCCCTACAAAATCATATAGTTAGGCCATGCTTCATTTTCATTACACAACATACTCCCATCATGCATAACCCCGATGACGAGCCAAGCAATTGTTTCATACTTTTTAACGCACTTCAGCTTTTTTCAACTCTTCCGCAATACATGAGCGTAAGCCATGGACATAGCACTATGGTGGTATATGGTGGTGGTTGTGAGGACAAAAAGGGAGAAGATAGTCTCACATCAACTAGGCGTATCAATGGGCTATGGAGATGCCCATCAATAGATATCAATGTGAGTAAGTAGGATTGCCATGCAACGGATGCACTAGAGCTATAAATGTATGAAAGCTCAACAAATGAAACTAAGTGGGTGTGCATCCAACTTGCTTGCTCATGAAGACCTAGGGCATTTTGAGGAAGCCCATCGTTGGAATATACAAGCCAAGTTCTATAATGAAAAATTCCCACTAGTATATGAAAGTGACAACACAAGAGACTCTATCATGAAGATCACGGTGATATTTTGAAGCACAAGTGTGGAAAAGAGATAGTAGCATTTCCCCTTCTCTCTTTTCTCTCTTTTCTCTTTTTTTTCTTTTCTTTTTCTTTTCTTTTTTTTTTCTTTCTTTTTTTATTTGGTGGGCTTCTTTGGCTTCTTTTTTATGGGCTTCTTTTATTTTTATAAAGTCCGAAGTCTCATCCCGACTTGTGGGGGAATCATAGTCTTCATCATCCTTTCCTCACTTGGGACAATGCTCTAATAATGAAGGTCATCACACTTTTATTAATTTACAACTCGAGAATTACAACTCAATTATAACAAAAATATGAATATATATGAATGCCTCCGGCGGTGTACCGGGATATGCAATGAATCAAGGGTGACATGTATGAAAATTATGAGGGTGGCCTTGCCACAAATACAATGTCAACTACATGATCATGCAAAGAGCAATATGACAATGATGGAGCATGTCATAACAACGGAATGGTGGAAAGATGAATGGCAATATATCTTGGAATGGCTATGGAAATGTCATAATAGGTAGGTATGGTGGCTGTTTTGAGGAAGGTAATAATGGGTGCATGATACCGGCGAAATTTGTGCGGCACAATAGAGGCTAGCAAAGTGGAAGGGTGAGTGTGTGTATATCCATGGACTCACATTAGTCATAAAGAACTCATATACTTATTGCAAAAGTCTACTTAGCCCTCGAAGCAAAGTACTACTACGCATGCCCCTAGAGGGATAGATTGGTAGGAAAAGACCATCGCTCGTCCCCGACTGCCACTCATAAGGAAGACAATCAAAAGAGTACCTCATGCAACAAATTTGTCACAAAACTTTTACCATACGTGCATGATACGGGACTTGCTAACTTCAACAAAAGTATTTCTCAATTTCATAATTATCTACTAGCATGACTTTAACATTACCACATTTATATCTCAAAACAATTATCAAGCATCAAATTGATCCTAGTATTTAATGCACTTTCTATGATAGTTTTTATTATACCCAACTTGGATGCTCATCATTCTAGGACCAAATTTATAACCATAGCAAATACCATGCTGTTCTAAAATACTCTCAAAATAATATAAGTGAAGTATGAGAGATTAACAATTTCTTCAAAATTAAGCCACCGCCGTGCTCTTAAAAGATATAAGTGAAGCACTAGAGCAAAAACTATCTAGCTCAAAAAGATATAAGTGAAGCACATAGAGTATTCTAATAAATTTTAATCAAGTGGGCTTGTCCCAAAAGGTGTGTACAGCAAGGGTGATTGTGGTAAACTAAAATGCAAAGACTAATATCATACAATACGCTCCAAGCAAAACACATATCATGTGGCGAATAAAAATATAGCTTCAAGTAAAGTTACCGATAAACGAAGACGAAAGAGGGGATGCCTTCCGGGGCATCCCCAAGCTTAGGCTTTTGGATATTCTTGAATATCTTGGGGTTCCATGGGCATCCCCTAGCTTAGGCTCTTGCCACTCCTTATTCCATAGTCCATCAAATCTTTACCCAAAACTTGAAAACTTCACAACACAAAACTCAACAGGAAATCTCATAAGCTCCGTTAGTGAAAGAAAGAAAAACCACCACATAAGGTACTGTAATGAACTCATTATTTATTTATATTGGTTTTAAAACTACTGTATTCCAATTTCTCTATGGTTCATACCTTTACATACTAGCCATAGATGCTTCAAAATAAGCAAACAACACACGAAAGGCAGAATCTGTCAAAAACAGAACAGTCTGTAGCAATCTGTAACTTTCGAATACTTCTGGAACTCTAAAAATCCTACCAATATAGGACGTCGTAGGAAATTTGTCTATTGATGTACAGCAAAAAGAATCAACGCAAAAGCACGTTTCTATGATTTATTGAATGTTTTCTCGTGAACGCAAAGTTTCTGTTTTTCAGCAGAATCAAATTAACTATCACAATAGGTTATCCTATAGGTTCTACTTGGCACAAACACTAAATAAAACATGAAAACACATCTAAACAGAAGGTAGATGCAAAATTTATTACTAAACAGAAACAAAAACAAAAAACACAAATAAAATTGGGTTGCCTCCCAACTAGCGCTGCCGTTTAACGCCCCTAGCTTGGCATAAAAGCGAGGATAGATCTAAGTAGTGCCATCTTTAGCACTTGATTCATAAGTAGCTCGCATGATAGATTCATAAGGTAATTTAACTTTATTTCTTGGAAAGGGTTCCATGCCTTTCCTTAATGGAAATTGGAATATAATATTCCCTTCCATCATATAAATAATTGCACCAATCGTTCTAAGGAAAGGTCTACCAAGAATAATAGGACATGAAAGATTGCAATCTATATCAAGAACGATAAAATTTATAGGCACCAAATTTCTATTTGCAACAATGAGAACATCATTGATCCTCCCATTGGCTTTTTAATAGTGGAATCCGCAAGGTGCAAATTTGAAGAGCAATCATCAAGATCATGGAAACCTAGAATATCACCTAAAGTTTTCGGAATAGTGGAAACACTAGCACCCAAATCACATAAAGCATAACACTCATGATCTTTAATTTTAATTTATAGTAGGTTCCCACTCATCACAAATTTTCTAGGTATAGAAACTTCCAAATTAAGTTTTTCATCAAAAGATTGCATCAAGGCATCAACGATATGTTTGGTAAAAGCTTTATTTTGACTATAAGCGTGAGGAGAATTCACAATGGATTGCAACAAGGAAATGCAACTTTCTAAAGAACAATTATCATAATTAAATTCCTTGAAATCCAAGATAGTGGGTTCAACGCTATTCAAAGTCTTGACCTCCCCAATCCCACTTTTACCCAATTTAGCATCAAGATCTAAAAACTCCGAATCATTGGGACACCTTTTAACTAAAGTTGACTCATCTCCAGTCCCATCATTATTAAGATTCATATTGCAAAACAAAGATCTAATAGGGGACACATCAATAGCTTTAAGATCTTCATCATTATTTTCATGGAGCTTTTCTGGTTTGGCAGCCATCTTATTGACTAAGGTAGCTTGCTTATCAGAAATTCGGGCTATGGAATTTTCAAGCCAAGTAATTTGGGAGTTCAAACCATAAAATTTTTTAGACATATGATCAAGCTCTTTGTTCATAAACCCCATAAAACTTTTTTGTTCTTTAAGCTCTTTTCTGAAAAAAGTATTATGCTCAAATTGTAAAGTCATAAAACTTCTAACGTTGATTCAATCTCTTCCAACCTTCTAAGATGAAGGTCGGTGTTCTTAGGCAAAGCCATGAGGGCAAGCAGGCACACAAAAAGGCAAGCGAAAGAGAGAGGAGATTGGGAAAGAGAGGGTGAATAAAATGGCAAGGGTGAAGTGGGGGAGAGGAAACGAGAGGCAAATGACAAATAATGTAAATGCGAGGGAGATGAGTTTGTGATGGGTACTTGGTGTGTCTTGACTTGAGAGAAGACCTCCCCGGTAACGGTGCCAGAAATCCTTCTTGCTACGTCTTGACCTTGCGTTGGTTTTCCTTGAAGAGGAAAGGGTGATGCAGCAATAGTAGCGTAAGTATTTCCCTTAGTTTTTGAGAACCAAGGTATCAATCTAGTAGGAGACTCCTCACAAGTCCCACACACCTACACAAACAAACAAGAACTTGCAACCAACGCAATAAAGGGGTTGTCAATCCCTTCACGGCCACTTACGAAAGTGAGATCTGATAGAGATAACATGATAAGACAAATATATTTTTGGTATTTTATAATATAGATTGGAAAAGTAAAGATGGAAATAAAAGTAAATAGCAAGCTTATATGATAAGAGATAGACCCGGGGGCCATAGGTTTCACTACTGGATTCTCTCAAGATAGCATAATTATTACGGTGGGTGAACAAATTACTATCGAGAAATTGATAGAAAAGCGAATAATTATGAGATTATCTAGGCATGATCATGTATATAGGCATCACGTCCGTGACAAGTAGACCGACTCCTACCTGCATCTACTACTATTACTCCACACATCGACCGGTATCCAGCATGCATCTAGAGTATTAAGTTCATAAAGAACGGAGTAACGCATTAAGAAAGATGACATGATGTAGAGGGATAAACTCATGCAATATGATATAAACCCCATCTTTTTATCCTCGATGGCAACAATACAATACATGCCTTGCTGCCCCTGCTATCACTGGGAAAGGACACCGCAAGATTGAACCCACAGCTAAGCACTTCTCCCATTGCAAGAAAGATCAATCTAGTAGGCCAAACCAAACTGATAATTCGAAGAGACTTGCAAAGATAACTTAATCACACATAAAAGAATTCAGAGGAGATTCAAATACTTCTCATAGATAAACTTAATCATAAACCCACAATTCATCGGAACTCGATAAACACACCGCAAAAAGAGTTACATTGAATAGATCTCCAAGAAGATCAAGGAGAACGTGATATTGAGATCCAAAGAGAGAGAGGAAGCCATCTAGCTAATAACTATGGACCTGAAGGTCTATGGTAAACTACTCACAACTCACTGGAGAGGCTATGGTGTTGATGTACAAGCCCTCCACGGTCGATTTCCCTTCCGGCAGAGCGCCGACGAAGGCTCCAAGATGGGATCTCGCGGATACAGAAGGTTACGATGGTGGAAATAGTTTTTCATGGTCGCCCCTGATGTTTTCGGGGTACGTGGGTATATATAGGAGGAAGAAGTATGTCGGTGGACGTCCGAGGGGCCCACGAGACAGGGGGGCGTGCCTAGTAGTGGGGGGTGCACCCTCCACCCTCATGGCCTGCTCGATTGCTTCTTGACTTGCACTCCAAGTCCTCTGGATTACGTTCGTTCCAAAAAGATCGCTCCCGAAGGTTTCATTCCATTTGGACTCCGTTCGATATCCCTTTTCTTCGAAATACTGAAATAGGCAAAAAAAATAGCAATACGGGCTGGGCCTCCGGTTAGTAGGTTAGTCCCAAAAATGATATAAAAGTGTAAAGTAAAGCCCATAAACATCCAGAACAGGTAATATAATAGCATGGAACAATCAAAAATTATAAATATGTTGGAGATGTATCAATGTTTAATACACTCGGATTCACTTATGATGCGGCTGAGGGCCTATCTTTCGGGGGTGACTGCGTGTCAATATCACCCTCTGACTGGGATACCTTCCCCCGCTTAGAAGCTTCTCTTTCCGAGTCTTCGGAGGCGGCCCTTTTCCTCCCATGGGGAGGAAGGATGTCAGTTTGCCCTTCCCTTCCGCCTTTGGAAGCGGGAGTTTTAATCTCCCCTGATGAATTGCATGGTGAGCCTCCAGAGCGGAAGCTGCCTTGGGCCTCTTCGTCCTCCTCTTTATCTTCCCCCGCCGGCACTTGATACGGCGCCAGAGCCAGCATCCTTGTTAATAACGGATCGGCAGTATCTTCGGGAAGGGGAGCCGAACACCTGATTCTCTCCGCCTTCTTTAGACAGCCCTGGCCGGATAGAGTTTTATCAGTACATTGCCATGAATAACTAGACTAAATCGTGTTCGGGGTTCAAGTACTTACCGGAGTATCCGGATGGTTGCAGTCAAGACCGATGTCTTCTATAGTATCTAGCCACTATTTACGTGCGCCGAAGAACAATTTCCACATCTCTATGAGCATCGTGCCCGAGAGGTGCTGAAGAGTCCATGGACCTTCCGGATTGAATTCCCACATGCGAAGAGGCGTCACTGGCAGGGTAGGATCCGGTGGACTAACATTACTTGGATTACATCGATGAGACTGGTGTCCCTCTCAATAAGTCTCCGGATGTGGCTTTGTAGTGTCCGCACTTCATCTGTAGATCCCCAGTGCAGCCCCTTGTTAACCCATGATGCAAGTTGTGGCGGAGGGCCGGACCGAAATGCAGGAGCAGCTACCCGCTTTTTACCACGGGGTTCGGTGATGTAAAACCACTCCTGCAGCCATAAGTCCGAGGATTTTGTGAAGGAGCCCTTTGGCCAGGCGGAGTTGATAAGCTTGCTTAATGAAGCGCCTCTGCACTCTGCTTGTTTCCCGTTGATTAGCTTCAGCTTCATGTTAAAGGTCTTGAGCCATAATACGAAGTGTGGGGAAATATGGAGGAAGGCCTCGCACGTAGTGATGAATGCCGAGATGTGGAGGAAGGACTCCGAAGCTAGATCGTGGAAATCTAGCCCGTAATAGAACATGACCCCTCGAACGAATGGATGAAGAGCAAACCCAAGCCCTTAGAGGAAGTGAGAGATAAACACTACCCTCTCATTGGATCTGGGAGTAGGAATAACCTGCCCTTGAGCAGGAAGCCTGTGGTGGATTTCCGTAGTCAAGTATCTTGCCTCCCTAAGCTTCGAGATGTCTTCCTCTGTGACAGAAGATGCCATCCATCGGCCTTGAAGGCTGGGTTCAGACATGGCTGGAAGCTCGAAGCGACTGGATTAACCATTGGGTGTTGGAACTTAAGGAGGGAGGCCGAGGGAAGAACTAGCATAAAAGAAAGAGGACATGCCCTAAACCCTTTATAAAGGCGACGAATATCAAGCGTCCCCTCCGTGGCCTTGAAACATGCCTATTCCTGTGGAATTATGCCAACAGAACAGTTGGGTTACCCACGCCCATGTTGATGAAAATCCCGTAATAAGGGGACACGATCTCTGCTTTGATAAGACGTGCCAATGAAAACCGCCTCTCAGAACATGGAGTGGTAGTCTGGAAAATCATTCAAATAATGGTTGGGCGATGACGTAATGTCATGCCGCTAAAATTGTCAGCGGATTGGACTCGTGGAATATTATATTCTCTACGGGGGCGTGTGGAATTTGTTTTGTAGAGCCGGACACGATCCTTGTGTTCGGAATTTACTTTGAAGTATTCGGAGAAAGAACCCGCCTTGCAATGCCGAAAACAATCTACACGCCGGACTCATCGTCATTGAAGCCTGATTCAGAGGCTACTGAGGGAGTCCTGGACTAAGGGGTCCTCGGACAGCCGGACTATATACTTGGGCCAGACTGTTGGGCTATGAAGATACACGATAGAATACTTCGTCTCGTGTCCGGTTGGGACTCTCCTTGGCGTGGTAGGCAAGCTTGGCGATTCGGATATGTAGATTCCTTTCTCTGTAACCGACTTTGTACAACCATAGTCCCCCCGTGTCTATATAAACCGGAGGGTTTGGACTTCTAGGGTTAACACACAACAATCATAATCTCATAGGCTAGACTTCTAGGGTTTAGTTATTACGATCTTGTGGTAGATCAACTCTTGTAATACTCATATTCATCAAGATCAATCAAGACGGAAGTAGGGTATTACCTCCATAGAGAGGGCCCGAACATGGGTAAGCATTGTGTCCCCTGCCTCCTATTACCATTAGCCTTAGACGCACATTTCGGGACCCCCTACCCGAGGTCCGCCGGTTTTGACACCGACAGGGGGCTTGGTGATGAGCGTGACGACCACGAGCTCTTCGCGAGCTCGGGCACGCGGGGTTGCGGCGGCTACCAGGGATGCAAACGAATCGGATAATTCCTTTACCATATCCTTTACCATATTTTTTGTCGGATTCGGAAAGGATCGGACAATGACCGGATGCAGATTCAAATACGGATTATATCGGACTACAAATTCAGAGCGGAAGCGGAGTGGACTCATACTGAAAATGGATAAAAAATCTCATATGCTCCATGACGTTCAAAATGTCTTCGAAGTCCCGGTTCTAAGTCGTAAAGCATGGTACACTGAACTATAGAGTAGTCATCAGATCGAGCTTGCCAGACGTTCATAACATCTGAAATCAGCTCCTACAGTAGGCCTGTCACCTAGCGGTGCATCAAGGACATAATTCTTATATGCAGCAATGAGGATAATCCTCAAGTTACATACCTAGTCCGTGTAGTTGCTACCATCATCTTTCAACTTAGCTTTCTCTAGGAACACATTAAAATTCAAGGGAATGGTAACACAGGCCATTGATCTACAACATAGTTATGCAAATACTATCAGGACTAAGTTCATGATAAATTAAGTTCAACTAATCAAATTACTAATGAACTCCCACTTAAATAAACATCCCTCAAGTTTTCTAAGTGATACATGATCCAAATGAACTAACCCATGTCCGATCATCACGTGAGATGGGGTAGTCATCAATGGAGAACATCTCTATGTTGATCATATCTACTATGTGACTCATGTTTGACCTTTCGATCTCCAGTGTTCCGAGACCATGTCTGTACATGCTAGGCTTGTCAACTTTAACCCAAGTATATTATGCATGTGCAAAACTGTCTTACACCCGTTGTATGTGCATGTAGAGTCTATCACACCCGATCATCATGAGGTGCTTCGAAATGACAAACTTTAGCAATGGTGCATACTCGGGAAGAACACTTTTATCTTGAAATTTAGTGAAGGGATCATCTTATAATGCTACCACCGTTCTAAGCAAAATAATATGCATAAAGGATAAACATCACATGCAATCAAAATATGTGACATGATATGGCCATCATCATCTTGTACTTTTGATCTTCATCTCCAAAGCATCTTCATGATCTCCATCATCACATGCTCGACACCTTGATCTCCGTTGTTGCGTCGGGGTTGTCTCACCAACTATTGCTTCTACAACTATTGCTAACGCATAGCGAGAAAGTAAAGCACTTACATGCGTTTGCATTTCATACAATAATCAAGAGACAACCCAAAGGCTCCTGCCAGCTGTCGATATTACAAACATGATCATCTCATACAACAACGTATATCACATCATGTCTTGACCATATCACATCACAACATGCCCTGCCAAAACAAGTTAGACGTCCTCTACTTTGTTGTTGCAAGTTTTACGTGGCTGCTACGGGCTTCTAGCAAGAACCATTCTTACCTACGGCAAAAACCACAAGGGTGATTTATCAAGTTTGCTGTTTTAACCTTCTTCAAGGACTAGTTGCAGTCAAATTCAATTCTACTAAAGTAGGAGAAATAGACACCCGCCAACCACCTTTATGCAAAACTAGTTGCATGTCTATCTGTGGAACCGGTCTCATGTACGTGGACATGAAAAGTTGGTCTGGGACGCTTCATCTTACAATACCGCCAAATCAAAATAAGATGTTGGTGGTAAGCAGTATGACCATCACCGCCTGCAACTCTTGTGTTCTACTCGTGCATATCATCTACGCATAGACCTGGCTCAGATGCTATTGTTGGGAAACGTTGCATGGAAAACAAATTGTTTTTCTACACACACGCAAGATCTATCAAGGAGATGCATAGAAACGAAAGGGGAGAGTGTGTCTACTTACCCACATAGACCGTAAGAGGAAGCATTTGTTAACGCGGTTGATGTAGTCAAACTTCTTTGCGCTCCAACCGATCAAGTACCGAATGTACATCACCTCCGCATTCAGCACATGTCCAGCTCGGTGTCATCCTCGCCTTCTTGATCCATCAAGATGACAAAGTAGTGGATGAGTTCCGGTAGCACGACGACATGGTGATGGTGATGGTGAAGTAATCCCCGCAGGGCTTCGCCTAAGCACTACAAAAAGATGACTGAGGGGGTAAATGGTGGAGGGGGGCACCGCACATGGCTAAGCAATTGTCGTAGTTGTGCTAGGCGCTCTCCTCCCACATATATATAGGTGGGGGAGGAGGGAGCATCCAGGAGGGAGCAGCCAGGAGGCGCCCCCAAGTAGGCTGAATCCTACTTGGGGTTCGTCCCAAGTGGCGCCCCCCTTACCATATTTATCGGAGGGGGGGGGAGGAAAGGGGGAAGAGGGAAGGAAGGGGGAGGATGAATCCCCCTTTCCTTTCCCCCACTTGGGCGGCTGCCATGGGGGTGCGCCAGCCCCTTGTGGGCTGGTGTGCTCCCCTCTAATGGCCCGATAGGCCCACTATCCTCCTGGGGGTGTCCGGTACCCCCTTGGGTACTCTGATGACTACCCGGTACACTCTGGAACACTTCCGGTGTCTGAATACCATCGTCCTATATATCAATCTTACCCCTCTACCATTTCGAGACTCCTCGTCATGTCTGTGATCTCTTCCATGACTCCGAACAACATTTGGTAACCAAATAACATAACTCATATAACACCATATTGTCAAGGAATGTTAAGCGTGCAGACACTATGGGTTCGAGAACTATATAGACATGACCGAGACACCTCTCCGGTCAATAACCAACAGCGGAACCTGGATGCCCATATTGGCTCCTACATATTCTAGAAGATCTTTATTGGTCGAACCGTTATGACAACATACGTAATTCCCTTTGTCCATCGGTATGTTACTTGCCCCAGATTCGATCGTCGGTATCTTCATACCTAGTTCAATATTGTTACCGACAAGTGTCTTTACTCGTTCTGTAATACATCACCTCGTAAAAAACTGCTTAGTCATTTGCTTGCAAGCTTATGATGTGTATCACCGAGAGGGCCCAGAGATACCTCTCCGATACTCAAAGTGACAAAACCTAATCTCGATCTATGCCAACTCAACAAACACCTTCGGAGATACCTGTAGAGTATCTTTATGATCACCCAGTTATGTTGTGACGATTGATAGAAAACAAGGCATTTCTCTGGTATTTGGGAGTTGCATAATCTCATAGTCGAAGGAATATGTATTTGACATGAAGAAAGCAATAGGAATAAACTGAATGGTCATTATGCTAAGCTAACAGATGGGTCTTGTCCATCACATCATTCTCCTAATGATGTGATCCCGTTATCAAATGCCAACACATGTCTATGGTTAGGAAACCTTAACCATCTTTGATCAACGAGCTAATCTAGTAGAGGCTTACTAGGGACACGGTATTTGTTTATGTTTTCACATATGTATTTAAGTTTCCGATCAATACAATATTCTAGCATGAATAATAAACCTTTATCATGAAGAAGGAAATACAAAATAACAACTTTATTACTGCCTCTAGGGCATATTTCCTTCACACCCCTATGGAGGAAGGGGGTTGGGTAGGCCAGTGTGGTCAGAAGCAGGCTTGGATGTTGTCTGAACGCCCGAAAATCCCCCACATTTGTCTTTGGTTTCTAGGAGAAAGTACGTCTGGACCACTCTATGAACCGATATAGGCCCGTGTTTGATGGCACAACACATCCGGACGCTTGCGGACAGTATGCAAGGCGCTATTGGAGATGCCCTTAGCACTGCTGGATGACTAGAACATGGAGCGCAATGGCGGTACACGGGGACTGGCAAGAGCGACCAGTCCGCATACCACATGGCTCTCAAGCCAGGATGTATGTATGATGCCGCATATTTTCACATAGTTTATGTGGGCTTAGGGCATCTCCAGCGCTGACCTTCAGACCAGACATCATATTCGTCTACAAACCGGGGTGAATGCTTAGAAGTAAGGCCTAGGGTTTATACTTTCACTAGTACAATCTCTCAGCGGTGCTAACAATCTTGAATCGTATAACCACCCCTCAACATGTGACAAAGAATCACCCCCAAAGTTTTTATCAATAGTGGAGAAAATAAGATGAAATTGTTGTAGGTAGAAAACCACCTCAAAGTTATCCTTTCCGATGAATCTATCGAGCCATCCCTATAAGTGCCACAAACAGCCCCAGAGTTTGTACTAAATAACACCATATGATACACATCAATCAACTCTAATGTCACCTAGATACTACAATTTCACCACAAGTATTTATGAGTTAATTATTTGACATGCATCAAACAATTTCAGATTCATAATATTCAATCCAACAGAAAGAACTTCAAAGAGTACCCAAAAGTTTCTATCGGAGAAAGTAGGAGGAAAACATGTATCAACCTATGTGACTAGATTACCCCATTGTCACCTTGGGAATCCAAAGTTGATTACCAAAACATGCATCAAGTGACTCAATAGAATACCCCAATGTCACCACGGGTGTCCACATGCAAGACATACATCAAGTGTTCTCAAATCCAAACTATTCAATCCGATAATAATGAAACCTCAAAGGGAAAGAGTCAATTCATCACGACAAGATAGAGAGGGAAGACCACCATATGATCCAATTATATTAACAAAGCTCATAGTATATCAAGATCATGGCAAATGAAGAACACGAGAGAGAGAGAGACAGAGAGAGAGATCAAACACATAGCTTCTGGTACATACCCTCAGCCCCGAGGTTGAAATACCCCCTCCTCGTCATGGAGACCATGATGATGAAGATGGCCTCCGGTCATGATTTCCCCTTTGATAGGGTGCCAAAGAAGGCCTCCAGATGAGACCGCTTCATAACAGAGGCTTTCGGCAGCGGCGTGAAAGTTCTAGGTTTCTTTCCGGGGGTTTCTAGATTTATAAGAATTTTCAGCGCTGGTTTCACGCCAATAGGAGTTACCTCGGACCCACAAGCTCAAATGACACTCTCTATCCCCTGGGCGTGCAGGGTGAGCTTGTGACTCCCTCGTGGGTCTTCTGGTCCTTCCTTAAAGCTTCGGGTGTCTCTTATGTTCCAAAAAAATCACTGTAAATTTTCGTGGCATTTGGACTTCGTTTGGTATGGTTTTTTTGTGAAAGAAAAAATAGCCAAAAATAGGAACTAGCAATGGGCACTAAGTTAATAGGTTAGTCCATAAAATCATATAAAAGTGTACCAAAGCCATGTAGAACTTAGGTAAATATGGCATGAATACTTCATAAATTACAAATACGCTGGAGACTTATCAGCGTAGGCCTCACGTAATTAGAATAGCGTAATTGTGGGATATGTATTATACATATTTTTTTGTTGTTTGTTTTATGCATGTCTCTTGCCTGTGTGGGACAACATCCAAGTTACTTATCCAGAAATGCGACCCCATTGAACCGAAAGCGTAAACGTGTTTGTGGGACACCCCTCTTTGAGCCCGACAATCGCATAACGCTCGTTAATTGTTGCAGAACTTTTGGCTAGGTTAGGATTCTTAGCTGGTTAGGATATGATCGTTATGGAACTCAAAGGCGAAAGAGAGAGGGTGGCCGTAAGCCTGACCACACGGGAGACCCTCTTATAAGGAAGGCTCCGGTGTGGGGTTGTACTGTGATATATCCCCCGAGAAAGATTGGAGTGGCCATTGGATACAGCTCCTACGGGGGCCGGGGTGGTACGAAAATGATGCAGCCTCCAAACCCATCTCATGGAAGGATCTCTCCGACTCCCCTCGAATCTTGACATGACGCAGTCAATACAAGGTGTTTTATAGTATCATGGAGCATGGACATAAAGTTTGATTTGATTAGGGCACTGAGGTGTATTTATAATGCCATCGCATCAATTCTTTGTATGATAAGCTAGAGGGTAGTAAAAGCATAAATTTTATTTGTTTGATAATTTATTCGTAAAACAAATCAAATGTACTAAATGTAAAAAAGGAAGGAAAATTTTACGTAGCCTCCTTTGCGCCGATATCCATGTGTCTTCCCATATTCTGGTATGCTTCTGCCTCCGACTTCTTAGCCCCATGACCCTCCTTCATGCCAGTTGGAGAATGAGTTTGCTGGTGGCTCCTGAGTGATTGCACCTGAGTTTTTGTCCTTTTGTTTCTTGAATTTTCCAGAAGAGGCCTATGTGCATTCTTGTTCATCTTCTGGGAGGTCAACCTCTGCCTGTTCTAAGTGGGCGACCTCCACCGTGCGTAGGTTCTTGGTGTCGTTGGAGATCGTGATAACCCCATTTGGATCGGTCACATTGAGCTTCATGTAGGCATGTCATGGGATAGCCACGAACTTGACGAAGGAAGGTCTTCCCAACAGAGTGTGGTGTCCCCTTTTGAACCGGACCACCTCGAAGCATAGCTTTTCTACATGGAATTTGTGTTCTCTGCCGAAGATGGCCTCCACTGTGACTTGGCCAAGTGGTCGGGCCTTTTCCCCCAGAACTATGCTGTCGAAGTGTTTTCGTGAATGTTGCAAGCCTGTTATGGGGAGGCCAATTTTCTTTATTGTTGCAGCGTACATAATGTTGAGGGCGGGGCAGCCATCCATGAGCACCTTCGATAGCTGGCAGCCCCCAATAATAGGGTCGACGATGAGCGCGTTCTTTCCTGATTTGGATATGTAGTCCGGGTGGTCATTGATCCCAAAGGAGAAGGTGTGGTTGGACCAATCCAGGAGTTGTGGCACCCCAGGAACGAGCGCGTAAACCTCTTGCAAGGTTTGCTTCTGGGCTCGTTTCGACTCTGGACCTCAGAAGATCATGTTCACCGTACATGTCTTGGCTTGTTCCCTCCGGCCTCCTTTTGGATTCTTCTAGAAGGTCTCATGCGGGCGGCGATCGTCCTCAGTGTCGGAGTTGTCTCTATTATTGGCATTCTTCTCTTGGGTTAGCTGCTCATTGAGGTTGCACTCGCGCATTGAATGCATCACTTTGTAGGCCCCATGGCCGTGGTATTTGCATGGATCGCTCATGACGGCCTCGTAGGAACGAGACGCGTGCCTTGGACTTCATTCGTGCTTTGTCCTTCTACCACTTTGTTTGTCGATTCCTTGTCCGGCGGCCGCCGCCTATAGTCGTTCCTTCTGCTTGTGGCCATGGTTGTGGACTCGCGTAGTGCGCCTCCACTAGCATGCGTATACGCGGGTCCTACTGGTTGCTTGTGTTGGCGGTCTATGCAGGCGGTTTCTTTGCCTGTGGCAAAGACATTCACGATTTTCATGAGGCTTTCCACATCGGGCAAGTTCCCTTGTGCCCATTTTCTTCCAATTTTGTGTCTCGGCATGGGGTCGAGCGCCCCACTAATGAATGCATTGATGGTCATTCCGTCGGAGATGTTTGGTATCATATTTTCTTCTTGATCTAACAGGCAATGTAGTCGTAGAGTGGCTCCTATTCTCCTTGTGCCTTCGAAGTTGTTGAGGAACTCATGCTCGAAGTTTGGCCAACTATGGATGAAGTTTGGCGGGAGCTCATTTAGCCATGACCATGCAGATCTCGATAAGCATAGCAGGACGTGGCGAAGGGCATTGACGATGTGCCCGTGTGGCAGTTCGACAGATGTCAAATAGCCATTGAGCCGGAGGTCAGGCTTCGTATCACCTGAGTATTTTTTGACCCCACACACAATTAAAGGCTGGGGGAATTGATGTGTGATGATCTCGTAGACGAAATATGCGGGCGTGATGCCGGACATCGGTCGAGGTATCCGAGCTTCGTACTTTGGCATGTAGCGTTCCATGGCCTAGGCTCGTAAGTGGTTGCAGAGGTCTGGGCGGAGCACGAGGCGGTCTCGCATGGACCCTTGCCGTTTCCTTGTCTTTGTGGCTTGTATTGTGTGTCGGAGGTCGTCAACGTCCAGCGTCGCATTGTGCTCCTTAGAGTTGACTGTACTCTGGCCTTCTGGTGCTGATCTCTCGCGAGGTGACAGTGGGATGCTATTGGCAACGTTTATTTGCATTTCTTTGAGCTCGGCTATTATGTGTACTACTTTGATGAGGTTGGCGAGGACTCTAGGTCTGCATGTGCGGCTTTGAGCCTGTCAACCAACGTGACCGCTTCCTATATACTTTGTGCCGGTGTGGCGAGTTTCGCTGACTCATATTCCTTCGGGGCTTCTTTGTCTTCCTCCCGGCCGCCAGCCTCCGTATTTCTATGGTGTCCTTGTGGTGTGCTTGCTAGGCGTCATTGGCCACTGCCTCTCTTGGTCATATGGCTACCTTTTCCAATGCGTGGCGTGCTGTCCCCGGTGTAAGGACGTCCTAGAGCTCATCCTCCGTAGATTTTGGTGTGGGCGGGTTCAAGGTTTCTGTGACTTTTTCCGGTGTCGCCGTTGTGACGGTTGAGTGTGACATGCTATTGCTCGCTTCAGTATCTACCTCTACGAGCATCACCTTGTGCAACGAGATTGGTTGTAGGGTGTACTCTTCGATTCCCTCCTCTCTTCCTTTCGGGGTGTTGTACCTCGAGACGTTCTTCTGTTGCTTGTTGCGGTTTTCGTGGCCCAGAGATCTGGTCTTGGTTGGTGGGGCCGTGACATGGACGACCTCTTCTTCCTTTGGTGAGGTCGGCTCACTGATCGTGTCCTCATGATCAGATAACAATAACAGATATGTCATGTCAATGTTGCAATCTGAGATCGTCTCATTGAGGAAACAATCTTTAGGCGCGTAGTTGATGTTGCAGTTATCACATACCATGGCAAGGACCTGCACGTTCTTCTGGAGTTGTTGGCGGAGCTCGTACTGATATGTAGCCCCCACGTTCTTCAATCTGAAAGGAAAGCTATTAGTGAGGCTGGGCATAGAGGTCGCCAAAATCAGAACCACACCGCGTGTTGCATGTCAGATGGGTGGTAGACACAGCTAGAGGTCACTACACGTGTTGCTGATGTAGATTGTGTGTGCGGAGCTAGCCGGTGGGATGATGTCGACCTAGCCTGCCTCGTCGGTGATGAACGTCAGAGAGCCAAAGGTTAACCTTTTCCCGAGCGGTAGGCCGCCGGAAGTAGAAAAAGATTTGATCTGTGATCGGTCTCCAGCCGGCGCTGCCCATGCCTGGCACGCCAAATAACAGAGCTAATTCCCGTGAGATCTCTCGATAGGGTTCCAAGCGCAGTCGGAAGTCATGGATTGGAGGTCACATGAGGGGTTTATCCAGGTTCGAGCTTCCAAAGAGTAATACCCCACGTCCTGCTTTGATGAATCATAGTGGGGGATACCTTGTTCGAGGGATTACAATGGTGAATGAGATTGGTACAATGAGTTGTTCTATCTGTCTAGAGATGATAATGGGTACCTTGTACCCCCTTTATATAGGTAGGAGAGGCCTAGGATTTACATGGCATATGTGATCTGGGGCGCCACTGCCGCCCTCTGGTCATGGGCGCCATGAAGGTCGTCTTTGCCTCCTAGGCTTCGTTCTGTCCTCTAGGCCCGTGGGCCCCCAGTAGTGGATGAGGCCGGGCTCCTAGGCCTTAGCCACCCCTGGTACAGGACCCCGTCAGCCATCACCGGTCCAGATAGGCATCACTATGGTCCATCCTCACCCTCAGGTTAGCCTACGCGGCCGCTCGCCAAATCCGCTTCGAGTGATGCCGGCACCGCGACCAGCAAGTGGAGAAAGAAGCCATGTTTGCGAAGATTGACGTGGTGGTAGAGGGATTTGACTTGGGCACCAATGACGATGTCGCCAACTGCACATCGGTCATGCCCCACCACGACGACGATGAAGCTGACACATCCCAACCATTTTTGATGGCGAGGAAAAGTAAACCATGGGAGGTCGCCACTTGGGTCCCGGAAGGCTACCGCCACCATCTTGATGGGTTACACAGTCGGTGACTTGCCCGCTTCATGGGGGCATAAACCACGATGAATGTCTTTCCCTACCCAAAACCAACCGCGGATCCGATCTTTGTTGAGGCAGAAGTTATTCTTCCCATACCATTGAAGACTTTAGCTTCGGGGCTCACAATGGTCAGTTGAGCTTGCTACCAAACACGGGGAAGGCATGTCATGGGAAACATGATCCGTCGTGACTGGCAATATATTATGTTAGAATAGCCTAGCTTAGTTCGTTATAGTTTAGTTAAAATATGTCTAAAATGAAAATGTTTTCATCTGGTCTATATGAAAAATCATCCGATTTGCATGAAAAATCATCTGGTTTGCATGGAAATCGTCTGATTTGTTGAAATCTGCTTAGAAATGTACGTAGCTACAGTTGTATGGTTAGCTCTTGCATCTATGTGTGTGGACTGGTCCCACCGGTTGGTGGACGGTTACGATGTTTGATTTGAGGTCAGGTCAGCGTTGGAGATGCCCTTATGCGACCGCCCACATAAATTATGTGGGATTATGCGGGCTGCCGGATGCGCACATACGTCACAAAGACGAAAACAACAATAGCTAGGTAGTTGTAGTATAGAATGTGTCCAATTTAAGTGTAGCATGTGTCTGCATATACTCCGCTAAGAACATACTCCATGATCAATTGCATCAATTGCAGTGCACGACTAAGATTGAAATATATGGTTCACATGTTCATGCACTCATGCCTGGAGTTGGTGTCGTCCATGAACCTAGTGTGCATCGTGAGCGCCATGCCAGTGAGGTCCGGCTTGACCTATTCGGTGGCCACGTATTGCTGGAAGAGGACCCAAGCGAAGCACACATTGTGCATCATTCGGTTGTCGTGGAGTGTTGCCCACATCTGAGCTTGAGTAGCTCTTCAACCTCATTGAGCATGATAGTCTCATCCATGAGGTCAAAGATGGCCTGGAGGAGCGAGACATAGAGGAGCACATCGAGAGTGTACCTGTCGGCCCAGTGGCAGGCCTCGCCGACGGGGGTGGAGCGGCATGCCATGGCGAGCAACTTTGCGGAGCAGAGCATGGAGGCGTTGTTGTGGTGGTGGAGCGAGAAGGACTGAGGTGTGGAGGATGAGGCCAAAGCTTTACTTGGAGGCTCTACCACTGGTGGTGCTCAACGTTGTTGGCGAAGTCTGGCAGCTTAAGCTGCAGCAGCAGCTCTAGTGGCAAGATGATCGTCTATCCTCTTCTGTCCACATGCATTGCCATCAAGTCCATCCATTCAGAATAAATCATCAGATCAAATAAACACAATGTATTTGTGTGTTAGTGGTGTGCATAAAGCCATAAACATACATACCTGACCGACGAGGGTGCACATGAGTGTCTTGCTTAGGCGGGCGTCGCCATGTTCTATGACGTGCATATGTTGGCTCAAGATCTCGGCCGAGGTCATGGGCCGCCATGGCGCTGTGAGATATCGGGTTCCGGAAAAACCCTTAAGGTTCGAACTCTGGGGTGCGCGCGAAGATCTTCTCCCTATCGATCTACGTTCCAAAGCCTTGCCGTGGATCTAAGCTACACGATGAAAAACACAAGGGACGCAAGGTTTATACTAGTTCGGGCCATCGTTGTGGTGTAATACCCTACTCTAGTGTGTGGTGTGGTGGATTGCCTCTGGGGCTGATGATGAATAGTTCAAAGGAAGAATAGCCTCGCGAGGGGTGTTCTTGAGTTGGTGTGGAGTTCTACTTGTCCAGGATTCGGTCCCTGCCTACTATGCCGGCTATCTCTATTTATAGGGGCCCTGGTCCTCTTCCCAAATATTGAGCGGGAAGGGAGCCAACAACAGCCATTTTGAAGGGGGCAGCTAGTACAAGCTATCCTGACTAAAGTTGGTCTTCGACTACCAAAGGCACTGGCGATGACGCCGTCTTGGGCTCCATGGTGACCTCCGTCCTGCCGCTCTGCTGGTCATGGTCTCGTTGCACTGATTTGGTAACCTTTGCTTGATGCCTCGGTACTCCGCGCCTGCGCTTGCCTCCTTTGCACCAAATAGGAAACGAGGACACTGCACCAGCTGGCGCCCGCCTGTCGCCCGCTTGGTCTCGATCGTCATGGCTTGCATCACGAGCACCTCGTGAGGAACTCCTTGCCTTGATCTCTCCGCCTCCTCACGAGCCTGCCTGGTGAGGCCGCCCCTGAGGAGGCGTTGCGTCGTCCGCCCCGCGAGGCTTGGCCCCTCGCGAGGGTCTTGAGCTTGGGTTGATGTAGATGGGCTGTACTGGGCTACTGCTTGAGCCATGCCGCAGGCCGCAGGCAGCCAAGTCTCGGGACCCCCATTCCCAGAAGCCGACAGTAGCCCCCGGGCCCAAGGCGCGCTCGGACTTGGCTTAGCAGTGAAGCCAAAGGGAAAATGTGGAGCGCCGTGGGCCCCAACAGCCTACGGTCTTGGTCCCTGCGTGGCGACTGATGGGACATGGGAGTCTCCGCTTCCCCCCGCTGCCTCGGCAACTGCCTGATTTGACGACTCCCTACTGCATGTAAAAGAGAGTCATGATTACCTGCGATCGTGGAGGCCGATGGTTGGCTTCCCTTGGGCTATAAATGTGGTGGCGCGCAGGCCCCCCGCTGCTCATCTCCCTTTCCTCGCCTGCTTCTTCTTCCTCCTTGATCCAGTCGCTTATCGTGTCCCATGGCGCCCCCGAAGAGGTTCTCGGCCACGGAGAAGGGGAAAGCTTGTCAGGAAGGGCCTGGCTCCCTTCCGCCCAAGCGCGGTCGAGGTCGTCCCCGCAAGCATCCCGCAACTCCTACAACGGCTCCTCGCAATCGCGGTGGTGGTCCTTCGCATGGCGATGGCGACCTGCTTGGCAAGGGACGGTGCGCCGTGGCTGCACGGCCTCCCCAGCCACACTTTCACACGGCGGAGGTGCTGCCAGAGTTTGTCGTCTGGTCGACAGATCCGGCCGGCAACTGGCTCCAGCTCCCCCGCTTCTTTGCAGGCGAACTGCCGGCCGATGGCCCTGGTGGGCTCTGGCTACAGGCGGACGGTTGATGTAGCAAGGCTTCCTGGGTCGCGGTGGAGATCTGCGTCATCGAGAATGTGGCCCTGGACCGTGGCTGGCAGACGTTTGGGCCGACGGTGCACCCTGCACTTCAAGTTTGATGGCGACGCGACCCTCTATGTGAGGGTGTTTGGGGAAGACGGCGTCCGTGCTGGGTGCTGCCCCGAAGACGATGACGGCGATGAGGTGCTTGGCCTTGGCGACAGTCGTGATGAGGGCGACGGCGCAACCGTTCTTGGCGGCGCCCACAACTCACCGAGCCTCAGCGACTCCTCCTCCGGTGACAGTTCCTCCAGCGGTAGCCGCGATCAACCACCACGTCGTCGCGCCCGCTTTGAGGGCGGTAGTAGGTCGTCCCGCCGCCGCGCCTCGGTGAAGCATGAAGCGGAGTCTGATTGAGCTCGGGAGGGTGGTGCGGATCCCTCCTCGCGAGCCGTCACAGGGCGCGCCGCTTTCATTTTGGTTTTCTCCTTTTCCTGTATTGAGAAAGAGAGAGAAGAATGGACCTCCGTGGGGGGGGGGCATGTGACGCCCGGATAATTAAGCTACAGTAATTCCTTGCTAATGATGCCATGTCATCATGACTACTGTTGTTAAACTTGCGTTGGTTCGAAACCGGATCAAATGTCAAATTCAAATCAAAGTCCAAAATTCGAATTTCTCAAACATGAAAACTAAAATGTTGATCATGTGACAATTATTCACTTCTTATTTATGGTGGTGAACCAACATTTTTATAAAGCGGTTTAATGCCCTAAACTAATTAATTCGGTGCTAGAGCAACATACTCAAATACCTTTCCATTTATGACAAATACTAACAAACGCAATGGTCTCCCTAACTTTTTGTGGCAGAGCTAGTTAATGCAAGTTATTTGTGGGAAAGTCCCACATTTTACAAAATAGGCTTGCTAGCAAAAAAAAGAAATTGCAAAAAGAAAAAGAAAAGTAAAAAACATGATAACCCCCCCCCCCCTCTCCTAGTGGGCCTCGTGGCCTAGCCGGCCGGTCAGGTCGGCCCACTCCCCAACACACCCCGCCCGGCCTATATGGCCCCTTCCCTGAACCGGAAACCCTAGCCCGGTCGCCTCTCGATCCCCCACTCCACCCTCACTCGCCCACGATCTCCTCCCTCGGTCTCTCCTCCCATCCCGTCTGGATCGCCCAGATCCACCCAGTCGACTGTGCCCCGCGGCGCCCTGACGCCGGCGCCGCCCGATCACCGCCGCCGCCCCAACCACGTCACCTCCCCCCGTCCTCTCCCCGAGCTGGACGCCATCCGCCCCCGCTGCGCCTCGACCCCAACGACCACGACACCGTCACTGACGGCACTGCCCCGCCCCCTCCTCTACTCGATCCCGTCTGGATTGGGGGAAGGCCGCCCCAACGTCGCCGCCTCCCGACACCGGCGCCATCGACATCGCCACCCCGTCTGCCTCCCCGATCCCACTGCCGCCCCCTATGCTCCGCTGTGAGCCCCTCGCCGATTCCCCCTCCCCCTCTCATCTCCGTCATCATGGGTGGCCGAGCTCCGGCCGTCCCCTCATCCGCGCACTGGCCTCGCCTGTCGGCGTTCTGGGAACGGGGGTCCCCAGACTTCCCTGCCTGCGGCGTGGCTCAACGGGTGGCCCTATGTGGCCCATCTTCGTCTACTCAAGCTCAAGACCCTCGCAAGGGGCCAAGCCTCGTGGGGCGGACGATGGAAGGCTTCCTCGAGGGCGGCCTCACCAGGCAAGCTCGCGAGGAGGCGGAGAGATCAAGGCATGGGTACCTCACGAGGTGCTCGTGACGCAAGCCATGACGATCGAGACCAGGCGGGCGCCAGGCAGGCGCCGGCATGTGCAGTGTCCTTGTTTACTCTTTGGTGCAAAGGGGGCAAGCGCAGGTGTGGAGAACCGAGGCGTCAAGTAAAGGTTACCATTTCGGTGCTACAAGACCAAGACCAGCAGAGCGGCAGGACGGAGGTCACCGTGGAGCCCAAGACGGCGTCATCGCGAGTGCCTTTGGCAGCCGAAGACCAACTTTAGTCAGGATAAGTTGTACTAGATGTTCCCCTTCAAAATGGCCGTTGTTGGCGCCCTTCCCGCTCAATATTTGGGAAGAGGACCAGGACCTCTATATATAGGGATAACCGCCATGCACTACAAAAATTTATGACAGAATCAAGATAGTAGGTCGCGTGATGATACGTGTTTGTCATAGTAGGTCGCGTTTTTTGTCATGCATGTACATCCATGACAAATTTATGACAGAATCAAGATAGTCATACCTGTGCTGTCGTAGAAGTGTTCCATGACATTACCAAAATTATCATCACGAAAGTGTCCACTTCCATGACGACAAATCGCGCGTCACAGAAGTGCTTTCGTCAAGGGTGACCGACACGTGGCATCCACCGTAATGGAACGCCGTTAAGCTATCGGGTCGGATTTTGGATCCGATAACCCGTTAACAGCCACGACCAATGCCGATTTTCCAAGTGTAAAATTCTCATTGGCTGACGGATCCACGTGTCAGCTCCGCGTTGGCACAGGTGTCACTCATCCAACGGTCGAGATGGGCCTATGATATGTTGGCACGTGGACCGGCCCAAAAGTGGCCCACAAAGTTTAAATGAGCCAGCCCAATCCAAGGCCCATAAGATTTAGCGGACCATAATGGGCCGGCCCAGCTAAAGGCCCACAAAATTTAGCGGACCATAATGGGCCGGCCCAGCTAAAGGCCCACAAGAGTTTGCGGACCACAATGGGCCGGCCAGCTAAAGGCCCATAAGATTCTGCAGACCATAATGGGCCGGCCCAGCTAAAGGCCCAACATTCTCTGTCAAATCGGCCCGCCAACGGCCTGGTCTAAACTTGTCATCAATGTGGCCCATGGTCACTTCTGGCCCGTTAACAGTCCGCTAAGTAATTGGGCCGAATTACGGTCGGGTGTATTTCCGGCCTGTTAAAGGTACGGCTTCATTTGGTCCCATTTACTGGCCATCAAAACTTTCGTCCCAGAAACGACCGTGAAGGATTTGGGTCATATTCGGCCATGTCTGTCATCCGGCCTGTCAGAGGCCCACTATAGATTTGGGCCACTTTCAGCCTGTTGTCATTTTCGGCCTGTTAACGCCGGACGTAAACCATGGGCCATATGTGGCCCAACCTCATATCGGGCCCATTAACGGCCCATATAAAAATGATGATAATCTAGCCCAACCGAAGTTCCGGCCTGTTAAATGCCCGTGTTTTAGGTCGCCGCATTTACGACCCGTCCAAATTTCAGCCTGTCAAATATCCGCATTGTAAATGGGCCACCATTTCGGCCTGCTAAGTCTAGTGGGTTATTTGGCACAATCAGGGCCCAATCTCACTTTCGGTCTATTAAAGGCCCATGTTTTTTATGGGCTCGAGATATTTACACCTGTAAACGGCCTATTTTTACTGAGGGCCCAAATTATGTTTAGGCCTGTTAAAGGCCCACTATGGGCACAGGCCTACCAGAAAAATTTGAAAGCTTATGCTAATTTAAGCCCAGATATTTTTAGTGGGCTACATGCCAATTTCGGCCCGTAATCGTTTTTAGCCCAATTGGAATGGGCCCGACGAATGTTGGCATGTTGGGCTCCTATGAAGCTTTCGGCCGAATACATTACTAAGATAAACCTACACTATACAAAAATAGCATCATAATTACTGCAGCCTATGGCAGCATCATAAATGTTGTATCACAACAAAATAAATTCCAATCATACAACAAAAGGCCTGTTGGCATAAAGTTTACAGTCCTTCTAGATAAAAGCACCATCAGATGTATAGAAGCACAGATCTTGACCTGAGTGCTAATGCTTCAGGCTATAGAATCTGATGGAGCAGCACGATCTCCACCTTTTTTCCGCCATTGCTCTTCAACAATGAAGCGAATGTCTGATAGTCTGGTTTCAAAACCATTCATATCTTGACGACATTTCTCAACCACTATTCTTGTTTCCGAAACAACGTCCATTAGGGATTGGACTTGTGTTTGGAGCACAGATATATCACTCTGTCTAGCAGGAAGATTTTGTTCAGTAGGAGATTTGGACGAGGTTACCTTGACAACCAACCCAGAATTACGCAGGAAGGTGCTTTTTGGACTGTTAGTGGAGAGATACTGACGCACTGCAGTAAGAGGTGACATTGTGCCTGTAGTAGCCTCGTCACCTTCAAGTGGTTGTGGCTGTTCAATCATTTGTTCCATAGCTTCCTGAAAGTTTGAACTTGTAGATTAGTGTACCAAATAAGTTACTAATGAATCAAAACCAAACAAAGTAGGTTAAACATTTATACATAACTTATTTTGGTGAACTACTATAATACATTAGCATGTATTGTAGTGCCAACTACATAATAAAATCACTTTCGGAACATATGTCCATGTAGCATGCCTACTGTATTGTCTATTTCCTCACATTCATTGACATCTAAGGATAAAGAGACATGGTTTAAAGTAGGATGAACATAGTATGACATCATTCATATCATGGGCAAACAGATATAAAACAAACAGGCTATTTTATCATTGTGTGCGCACGTGAACATAACAACTAGATTACAGATCAAGACCAAAAGAATATCCTTCATCTCATTTAAACCATGTAAGGTGAAATGATACGTTAAGACAACTGTGTATAAAAGTGAATAGAGTAACTAACATTGGCTGCAAACCAAGTAGTTAAATGAACACATCATAGTACCAATCAGTTCAAGGCAGGAGGAGTAAGGACTTACAACAGCGGCTTGAGCTGGTGTGCTCATGCCCTTCATCTTGCTGGTGTGGCAATCCTTGAAGATTTGCACTGCATGCGGTTCAGGTTCTTTTTGGTCCGCACGGGCTTTCCTCTGTATTTGGAACAAGTCAATATAGATACAATAATATGGCACAAAAAAAGAAGGAAGTAGCAGCTATTTACAAGAGCCTCGCAGTGTGCAATATAGCTACGGGATCCTGTTGTCTATTGGAATTTCACTTTAGAACGGTTGGTTTTGTTCTTCAAATGGTTAGCCTAGAATAAGATACACTTGTAAGGCACATACATAAATACAAGTTCAATATGTGGTCTGATCAAATACATATAGCCTACCTGATACTTTGGATCAGACCAGTGTTTAACGAGGGCTGTTCAGTCCTCATCTGTAATATATTCCACTGGAGATGTTTGGGCGATTTCATTGTTAGCCTTGCCTTCAAAGTGAGATTTTCTAAGGTGGTACCGATACGTCGCAGAGCAGACTGAAAAACATGAGTGCATGCTTGTTTAGTTGCATCATCTTTCGGATCCAACTTGAACCTCATCTGTTGAAAAAAGAATGTGAGTCTTATTAGGAGGAAGCTAGAAAGTATGGGACAGAGCAAGACAATATTACTAATTGCGATGAATAACATTACTTACAGATAAATGGTCAAGGAAGGTGTTAAACTGGGTATTGTTTTTCTCATTCCTGTACTGGATCCATGTTGGGAGGATACGCGCATGACACCTAACGGCAACAGCTGCCTCTGATACTAACTTGGCTGACTCTGTAGCATCACGTGGCCTTTTTAAACCTGCCTCAAAATGGATCTCCATTCTTCCTCCTTTAGATTTTGTTAATCTGTCAAGCATTATCCCTGATGTCTGTTTCCGCTTGCGCCGTGGTGCTAGTTCAACAACGAATATGGAAAGTGTTATTGTACATCAAACTGTGAGAGTACATATAAAGGAGCATGCAACTGCAACTTGACTCGGTCAGGTACCGTCTTGGTGTTGATGCTCATGAGGTTCATCTAATCTTGCCAAGTCCTGTTGTGTCAGCAGTGCTTCGGAAGTAGTGTTAGGTGTGAAGGCAGCTTGGGAACTGGCCAATTCCGGAGCAAACGAACGAGTAACTGGTTGAGATGCTGGTACAGTTGAAGCGGATGCTGCAGCTGGTGGAGCAGGTGATACTGTGTGTGTAGATTTAGCCGGTGGACTTGGACCTTCTACTGCACTATAAGTACCAGCAGAATCTCGACGGCAGAACCTTTTCCGTTTCACCCGACGAGTAACAGCACTCCCTACTATATTATTTTCCTTGCTCTTTTTGACTTTGCCATGCCAAGCTATACCCACAACACAAAAGAATAAAATCACTCTTCAGAACTCATTGATGCATGATACAGACAAGCAATACTTTGATGTAAGACAACTGTATGAGGATGGAATATGTAAGAAAAACAGGACGGCATGACATATTCACAGCTACGATGTGCAAACTAAGCAGAAGGATTTTCAAGAAAATAGAAGTAATGCAAGCTAGACACCATATGAAAGATGCAACCAATATTACTCTGCCAAGTTAAAAGTGTCTTGTCATAAGTGGCAATTCGAAAAATTAGAAGCAGTACAACGTAGAAATCAATGCAAGATGCAACCACTATCAAACTGCCATGTTAAAAGCGTCCAATCATGAGTTACTGATGCGGGATACACAACAGTAGTACTTTGATGTAAGAACATGGTATGATAGATAAATGCAGTGTATTCTAGACACAGAAAGCCATGTCATATGCACATGTCTAACGTATAAACTCAGCAGGTGCAATTTAATCAAAATAGAAGAAATACATGCTAGACAACGTATGCAACATGAAACCAATTATCACACTATCAACTTAGAGCAAGCACCTGCGATGGTGGAGTGCGGGAGATGAACTCATCATGTAGACTTGGGACTTCAACTTCATTAGCAGTAGCAGTGGCAAATCTAGAGAGTCTCTGTTTGTGTCGGTGCGGAGTACCACCAACATCCCCTAACTTACTCTTTTCCTTCCTATTTTCTGATATTGCCTTATGAAGTCAAAACCACAAGAAGATGAATAAAATTAGCTCTGCATAATTGGTTGATGCATGATAGAGACAAACACTACTTTGATGTAAGGCAAGCGTAGGATAGGAGGATGGAATATATACAAAAAAGACAACATTTCATTTTCACACGTACGATAAGAGGATGGAATATGTATGAAAAAATAGTAACCGGAAGGCATTTCAACAAAATTAGAAGAAATGAAAGCTAGGCACCATATAAATATGCAACCAATATCACTCTATCAGGTAAAAAGTGTCTCGTCGTAAGTGCCATTTCAAGAAATTAGAAGCAGTACAAGCTAGAAGACAATGCAAGATGCAACCTACATCACAGTCCCAAGTTAAATGTGTCTTATGGGTAAGTGATTGTTGCAGGTATAAGTTGTAAGGTACGCAGATGCAATTCTACATAATCAGAAGCAATACAAATTAGACATCATACGGAAAATGCAACCACGTATAACAGTTCCAAGTAAGAGCAAGCACCTGTGATGGTGGAGTAGGGGAGATGTGCTCATCATGTACACGTATGTTCTAGAAACAGGAACACGTGTCATATTCACAGGCATTATGTGTAAAGTAAGCAGATGCAATTCAAGTTAGAAGCAATACAAGCTAGACATCATACACAACATGTAACCACATATAATTGTGTCAAGTTAGAGCAAGCACCTGTGACGGTGGAGTAGGGGAGATGCGCTCATCATCTACACAGCTACATTGACTGTACAGCCTTGTGTTGTCTTGCGAATCTTGTTGGGAGGATGGCGGAGTAGAATCTTTAGAGACCCCCTGTTTGAGTTGCTCCGAAGGACCACCATCATCCACTCCCGGACTAATTTCCTTCAGCTGTAATGATTTTGCATTGTGAAGTCAAACCAATAAGAAAAAGGAATAAAATTTGCTCTTCAGAACTCATTCATGCATGATACTGACGAACACTACTCGGATGAAAGGCAAACACATGATGCGAGGATGGAATATGTAAGAAAAACGGGATGGTGTGACATATTCACACCTATGATGTGATAACTAAGCAGAAGGCATTTCAACAAATTAGAATCACTGCAAGCTAGAAACCATATGAAAGATGCAACCAATATCACTCTGCCAAGTTCAGACTGTATGGCGTTTCAACAAATTACAAGTAGTATATGCTAGAAATCATATGCAAGACACAACCAATATCACAGTGGCGACCTAAAGGTGCCTTATCATAAGTGACTGATGCGGGATATGCAAGAATAGTAGTCTGATGTAGAAACAGGAACACATGTCATATTCATAGGCATTATGTGTAAAGTAAGCAGATGCAATTCAACAAAGTTAGAAGAAATACAAGCTAGACATCATACGCAACATGCAACATATAATAGTGCCAAGTTAGAGCAAGCACCTGTGATGGTGGAGTAGGGGAGATGTGCTCATCATCTTCACAGCTATGTTGACTGTCTAGCCTTGCGTTGTCTTGCGAATCTTGTTGGGAGGATGGCGGAGTAGAATCTGTAGAGAACCTCTGTTTCAGTTGCTCGGAAGGACCACCATCATCCAATGCCTTGCCAATTTCCTTCAGCTTTATTGATTTTGCATTGTGAGGTCATACCGACAAGAAAAAGGAATATCATTCGCTCTTCAGAACTCATTCATGCATGATACTGACGAACACTACTTTGATGAAAGGCAAAGTCATGATACGAGGATGGAATATGTACGAAAAAATGGACGGCTTGACATATTCACACCTATGATGTGGTAACTAAGAAGAAGGAACTTCAACAAATTAGAAACACTGAAAGACACCATATGGAAGTTGCAATCAATATCACTCTGCCAAGTTAAAACTGTCTCGTCATAGGTGGCGTTCATCAAACTAGAAGCAATACATGCTAGAAATCATATTCAAGACGCAAACCAATATCACACTGCCAACTTAAAGGTGTCCCATCATAAGTGACTGATGCAGGATACACAAGAAGAGTAGTTTCATGTAAGAACATGGTGTGATAGACAGATATAGTATGTACCAAAAACAGGAAAGTGTGTCATATTCACATGTATCATGTGTAAGTTAAGCAGATGCAGTTTACACTAATTAGGAGCAATACGAGCTAGACACCATATGCAACATGCAACCAGATATCACAGTGCCAAGTTAGAGCAAGCACCTTGGATGGTGGAGTAGGGGAGCGGAGACTTGGACCATGTAATGCACTATCAGTACAAGGAGAATCGGTATAGATGCTCTATTTACGTTGCTGCAGAGGACCACCATCATCGCCTTACTTACTCTTTTCCTTCGTCTTTCTTGATTTTGCCTTGTCAAGTCAAACCCACAAGAAAAAGGAATAAAATTTGCTCTTCAGAACTTATTGATGCATGATACTGACGAATACTACTTTCATGTAAGGCAGCCGCATGATAGGAGGATGGAATATGTATGAAAAATAGGACGGCATGACATATTGACATGTATGATGTATAAAGTGTAAACTAAGCACAAGGTGCTTGAACTTGTTAGAATCGATTCAAGCCAGAAACCATATGAAAGATGAAACCAATATCACTCTGCCAAATTAGAAGGGTGCCCTAACAAATGTATTTGACCAAATTAGAAGCAATACATGGAAACAGGCTAGAAATATTATGCAATATGCAACGAATAAACGTGACTCATCGTAAGTGATTGATGCAGGATACAGAAGAGAGGTAGTTTCATGTAAGAACAAGGTTAACACATAGATGTAGAGTGTACCAAAAATAGGAAGGCATGTCATATTCACAGGTATAGTGTGTAAACTAAGCAGATGCAATTTACCCTAATTAGAAGCATTACAAGCTAGACACCGTATGCAACATGCAACCACATATCACACTGCGAAGTTGGAGCAAGCACCTGTGATGGTTGTGTAGGGGAAGTGTTGTCTTCAGGTACAGAGCAACGTTCAATATCTTCATTTAGGCTTGCTGTTTCTTGAGAATCATGTGGAGAGGATGAAATTGCAATCTTTATAAGAGTATGCGTCTCATATTAACCCACACGCGTGATTGTCTCATCATAAGCGATAGACGCAGGATACACAAGAACAGTAGTTTGATGTAAGAACATGGTGTGATAGGCAGATGTAGTATGTACCAAAAACAGGAAGGCGTGTCATATTCACATGTATAATGTGTAAGCTAAGGAGATGCAATTTAACAAATTAGGAGCATTGATGAGGGATACACAAGAAAGTACTTTGATGTAAGAACATGGTTAAAGACGTAGTATGTACCAAAAACAGGAAGGCATGTCATATTCACAGGTATAATGTGTTAACTAAGCAGATGCAATTTACCCTATGAGAAGCATTACAAGGTAGACACCATATGCAACATGCAACCACATATCACACTGCCAAGTAAGAGCAAGCACCTGCGATGGTGGTGTGGGGGAATTGCGGTGATCAACTACAGAGCTACGTTGACTATCTTCATTTAGCCTTGCTGTTTCTTGAGAATCATGTGGGGAGGATGACACTGCACTCTTTAAACGAGTAGGGCGTCTCACAGGAACCAACCCGGGTGACTGTCTCATCATAAGTGATTGACGAGGGATACAAAAGAGCATTAGTTTGATGTACGAACATGGTTAATAGACATATGTAGTATGTATCAAAAATAGGAAGGCATGTCATTATCAAAGGTATAATGTGTAAAGTAAGCAGATGCAATTTAACCAAATTGGAAGCAATACAAGCTAGACACCATATGCAACATGCAACCACATTTGACAGCGCGAAGTTAAAGCAAGCACCTGGGATGGTTGTGTGTGGCAATTGAGATCATCAACTGCAGATCTACGTTTATTGTCTCCAACTGCTGACACTGAACCCATTAGAGCGCTGAAACGCTTAGTGCTTATCTTCAAATTACACTGGAGCGACTTCTGTCTTTTCTTTTCTGCACTCATCAGCACTGTGTCAGAGTCTGAAATACCCATGCATAAAAAACAATAGTGTGAGTATGGGTGAAGTGTGTGCACAATTAGTACAGTGTAAAGGTAGCAGATAGCAGGTCGGTGAGAAATAAATGACGAGAGACATATGATAGCTCTACAACATGCATGGCACACTCAATTACTACATGATTCTATGAAAATAACAGTCGACTGAAAGCAAATAGGTCAATCCATTTTTTCTGCACCGTCCGATGTACAAAGAATGGGCAGACCGCCTTCATCTACCTCCAGCCAGTCAGTGTTGACGATCTTCCTCGAAACGCCAGTGACCACCGGCCCAGTATTCCTCCCCTGCCTGCGCCCTCACCTCGACCTCACCGCACCGTCGTGCTTGGCATGGCCCCCCGGCCATCCATTCAAGCCCCGCCGACCTCCAGATCGGGCGCAAGCAGCTCCTGCACCCCCACAGCCCTATGATAGACACCGATGCGCCGCTTCCCCGGGGAACAGGCGGACTAGGTGCTCCGCGCGCCTAAGTGGGTGCTGCTTCTTTTAATTGCGGTTTGATTGACCCTGAATTGAAATCCAGGCGGGCTACTGACCTCTAGCAAAGGTGAAATAGTAAAAGGGAGGAAACCTTGTGCATTTAGTATCATGAAGAAGATGCAGTAAGAAGCGCTCGACTAGTTTCTTTCGTGGGATGAATACAGTGTGAGCGGAGACGTAAGATTTGCAAGAATAAGGGAAGAGGAGTACCTCTTTCTGTTGGTAGTGGTGTGTCCTCCTTCTATTTTTCCGACAATCTTATTTTTCGCCGGAAACCAGAAGTTGTGGAGGACGGTGCAGCCTTGGACGAACCCATGGCCAAGTTGTTGAGTGTGGTGCGGTGGCCATTTGTCGGCGGCGGAGAAGCAGATCCGAGGCGGCGAACGATGGCGTAGCAGGAACAACTCCGGTGCGGTGGACGGTTGCGACAGTGGAGCCGCAACAGTGAGGCGCAGGACAGCGTGGTCGGAGTGGTTCTGGTACAGCGCACATCGGCGTCGGCGTCGTGGAGGCAGCTCTGCCTCGGCTTCAGCTGCTAAGTCCTTGAGGGTGTTGCGGTTGCGGTTGCGTTGGACGACGATGTCGGGGTACTGGCTCCAGCGTGATGGAGGAGAGCGGCGGTGGATTGGCCTCTATGGGGTGGAGGACGGAGGAGGCTGGGGTTTCGCGGCTGGTGGAGAGCGCGTTTTCGCGCCCACGGAGTATGAATGGGGAAACGGAGGGAGGCGGGGAACTAAGGGGGAACAATGTTTCGGTTTGAGACGCGCTTGTTTGAAATTTGGGGAAAGTTACAAACTTTGCCCCCATCTAAAATTTCGGACATATTGCGGGTTGGGGGTAGGACAGTCATGTCAGGTGTCCCAAATGTGGGCGGGATAGATTTCGGTCGAGCGCATGGGTGTTTAGGCGCCCACGGCGTATGAATGCTTCTCGGAGGCGGTTGAGACTGGCGTCTTGGTGAAGTTACAAACCAACCCCGGTTTAGACCTTTGGACATCGGACCGATAGGCTACACAGGCCAGAGTCAGGACAGTAATTTCCTACCACCAAAACATTAGTCTCGCGCGGTTTCGGGTGACTAGAGGCCTATTTGGCGCTTCGTTCAATATTTGGGAGCAGAAGCATTAACGTTTTCGGTTCTCTTGAATTGAACTTTCAGGATTTGTCAAACTTCACAAATCTTTACTCTTGAAAATCTTAAAGCTACGATTATTTTGGAATGGAGGGGGTACATTTTAATATACATTGTACACGAGTATATATTAAAGAATATGTAACTTACCTCAGTTCATGCATGGTTCCAGGTATAATATACTTGGTTGCAAAAAAAAAGTTAGATATGCATATGATTTTATATATATAGCATGTTCAAACTCACAACAAAGATTGATGCCCCATTTTACATCTGATTTACAAATGCCATTATCTCGGGTTCAAATAGATGAATGCACTTCCTATGAATTCGAATCTTCGAAACCCCCTTTATGTTGAATTCGATATGTATTTTATTTCGTAGCTAGCAATTTGGAATGTATCCATGCAAGTGACAAATGTATAAAGTGCTTCACACTAACAACGTGGAGTGCACTAATTAATGTTTATATATGAATTGCAAAAGCATCCATTGCCTGTATTTCAAACTGCTCTCACTCTATGGATCGACAATATGAAATAAACACATGCACATGCGTGAATTCAATAGAGTATGGGTGTCTGATAGACCGATTTTCGTCCATACGCAAATTTGCAAAATTCCTGATCTCATCCAAATATAATAATGCCATTTATATTTTAATTTAATGCGTAGAACCGCCTTTTACACATAGATGCACTATGCCTCACCCCGTTCTCACAAACATGTTATATATCTCTCTATCTAACGCATAAGTGCACACACTTTATATGCATCGACATTTCTCTTTCACACATGTTCACAATCTCTCTCAGGGTGTCTGGGTGTCTCACGCACATGCTCTCTCTGTTTCTCTCTCTCTCTTTCTGACTACTATGTACCACTCTTTTCACTAATCTCAGTTGGAAAACACCATTTCTCTCACATGCATATATACACATGCACGGTCTCTACTAGCCCTCTATACGCACATATATGTGCCTACGTGTCTCCCGCATGCACATTATCTTTAGGCCTCTCTCGCACACATTGCCCCCCCCCCCCCCGACACACCTCTCTAATAGTAGTTGGAAGATATGATTTCATCATATCATTCGGTAGGATATCCCTAGCCGTTAGGTTGGATGGTAATACGAGACAAAGTTTTACCCTAGTTCGGATCGGACCCTTGAAGTTGAAGAAAGAGCCTACTCCTGGTACTGTATATTAGTGATAGGGTATGAACAAAGTACATGTGAATACCAGGCATTGTGCGTGTGTGTATACTATCGACGAACTAGCCCCCAAGCTTGTATAACATACTAAGGGCCTAGGGTTACAAATCATATATAGTCGGCTTATCACCAGTGGGGATAGAGTCCTCCGTGACTCGGGTAGCTTCGTGTTGTATGCCGAGTCCTCCACATGGGTCTCCGTATAACACGTCTCGATCCAACCTATATGTGGCACAGGATGGAACCGACCCATGAGTCTTCATGTTGACCCACCACAACTAGAAATGATGTGCCCACCACACCACACACGCAATCGGCCACTAAGAAAATAATCATATACAATAGTACAATAGTATCTAGCTCACGATACGTCTCCATATTTTGTTGATGACACTGACGGACTTTGCATTTGATGCGTGCTCCATATTTTGTTGACGACACTTACGGTCATTGTATTTGAAGCGAAAGCACGATATGGTCACTGGACTTCAGAATAAGCTCATCACGGTCACCACATACATTTTGTCGTGCTAACCAACATGTGGTTGGATGGTTAGAGGACAGTGGTTTCTCGAGCCCACCAAGGTTAAAGTCCCGGTGCTCGCATTTATCTTGTGTTAATTTCAGTATTTTCCGGCGATGTACGTTCAGTGGGAGGAGACGTTCCACTCGACTATGAGGCACCTATGGTGACTTCATAAAATCTCAAGATCATATATGATGGCCCACTCTCTTGAAGGTGCTCATAGGGGTAGGGTTCACATGTGTGTGCTTATAGCAGTGAGTGCTTGCTCGTATATATGAGCCCTTGCATCTATACCGTGTTAAACAAATACATGTCATGATTATACTGTCACTGGCTCACCCGTACAACTCTGTATTTTGTTGATGATATAATCAATTGACCAGTCAAACGGCACAACTAGTGTTGCACCATCGGGGCGCGTAACCGTGGGGCCCACCTGTCAGCCCGTATATGAAAGAAAGAAATGGTAGTTTGAGTCTGTACTGTGTTAATAAAATAGGAGTACATTTTAGGGTGATCATATGGTCACTGGCTCACCATACAGCTCCATAATTTGTGATAACACGATCAATTGACCAGTCAAACGGTCCACATTCAGCAGCGCACATTACCATAGGGCCCACCCGTCAGTGCGTATATGAAGGACATAAATGGTAATAAACTAGTGGCCGGTGGGTATTCAAAGTCGTGAGACCTCTGGTTGGCAGTCACAGGCGGTTGGGGGTGTTCATTGGGCGGTGGGGTGGGGATCCCCGGAGAAAAAGCTCGGCGCGGGGGGGGGGGGGGGGGGGGGAGGGGGAGGGGGCTAGAGGGATGGCCGGTGCGGCGGCGGACCGGTGGTGGGGAGTGGTTTCGGGGAGGGCATGTTGGCGTTCTGGGAACGGGGGTACCCAGACTTGCCTGCCTGCGGCCTACGGCGTGGCTCCAAGAGTGGCCCAGTACGGCTCATCTTCATCAACATATGCTCAAGACCCTCGCGAGGGGCCAAGCCTCGCGGGGTGAACAACAGGAAGCTTCCTCAGGCACAACCTCGTCAGGCTGGTTCGTGAGGAGGCAGAGAGATCAAGGCGGGGTACCTCACAAGGTGCCCATGACGCAATTCATGACGACCGAAGCCAGGCGGGCGCCGGCCTACGCAGAGTCCTTATTTCCTCTATGGTGCAAAGGGGGAAAGCGCAGGCGAGAGCATCAAGCAAAGGCAACCATTTCGGTGCAACAAGACCAAGACCAGCAGAACAGCGGGATGGAGGTCATCGTGGAGCCCAAGCCGGCGTCACCGCCAGAGTCTTTGGTAGGCGAGGACCGACTTTAGCCAGGATAAGTGTACTAGATGTTCCCCTTCAAAATGGCCAATTGTTGGCGCCCTTCCCACTCAATATTTGGGAAGAGGATCAAGGCCTCGCTCTATAAATAGGGTTAGCCACCACAGAAGAAAGGGATCTCGATTCAATCCTTCCCAAGAGGCATCACCTCCCCAAGAACTCCTCCCCTCGCGAGGCAGTTCTTCCCTTGTATTGTTCATCATCAGCCCCTGAGGCAATCCACCACACCACAAACTAGAGTAGGTTATTACACCATAATGGTGGCCCGAACTAGTATAAACCTCGTGTCCCTTGTGTTGTTCTTCCTGTAGTTTAGATCCTTGCGAGGCGGCGAGACATGAGTAGGTAGGAGGTGTGATCTCCGCGCGCACCCCAGAGTCCGAACCTTGAGGGTCTGCCGGAACCCGAAATCCGACAGGGCGGGCCGGCCGCGGGCGGCGGGGGCGGGCAGTTCGACCCGTGGTGGCTGGTGGCTCACGGGGGGTGGAGTTTGATGATAAACTGGAGGCCCTTGATTTCGTATCCAACGGCTGGAAAATATAATGACCAGAGATGAAAAAGCCAGTCGACTAATGTGTAGCCTCACGCCGCACGTACACATGCACGCACGCAAGACACGCACGCATGTAGGCATGCAACACTGACACGTACACATAATGTACACACGCACGCATGCTGGCGTGCAACACTGACACGTACACATGCACTCACAAACACACGCACGTATGCACCCATGCATGCAACGCTGAAACGCACCCTTGCACGCACGCAACACTCACACGCCTGCATGCACACAACACACGGTGCAAGACACATGCTCAACCTATACGTGCATGCACCCTTTGTTAAGGACATGGATTGTTACGGGTATTAATCAATCTTATTTGTGATAAGAAGAACATTGATATTTGCATCGGACTTTATGAATCACAACGCATCGAACGGGCTATCAACATAGTAGGCTTAACTACATGAAAAAGATGACGTCACACTCAATGAACAATCATCGGTTTATGAAATGCCCGCTTCTGACCGCCCTGGCCCACCAAAGGTTCCTCTGTTGTGCACTGCCTGCGTTGGGTCACTCACATGCAGGCCATGCACCCAAAGAGCCCACACGTCAGTGGAAGAACAGTGCGGTGTCCTAGGTTAGAGTCGAGGGTGCCACTCGCGGCACGCCCGACTGAACAAGCCTCCGTGCCGCATTCAAACGCCTCCATGCAACCCGCCCGTGTGGAAGCCGAGAAACCCACTTTGGCCACACGTCCGTTCATGACCGGGCCAGCATTAAACGCAACGCCGGCCGAGCTCCTCCCATCCACCATCTATTTAATATCCTATTTAAATGAGGCCAAACGTCGGCCAGGAATCGCACACCTCCACCGCTTCCCTATCTCCTCCACCATTTTGTCCGCTCTTACAATGGCTTACGAAGAGTAGTTATTCCGCTAAGCTGGCTGGGTAGCCTGCCGGAAATGAGCTATGCAGCTCACTGATCCACCTCCCTCCCCTCGCCCGACGGAGACAGTTCCGCCCCAAGCTGGCGCGCGGTTCAGCAACTCGCCGCTCCAGGCCAGCTCGACGAGGAGCGGCCACGGGCGTCGTTGCTGCCGTCCATGCTGCCGCCTCGTACCGCGTCTCTCGTTTTTGTGGCCGAGACTCCCATGTTGGCGGCCGCGCCATGCAAGCAGCGACATAAGCCGGGTGCGCGGAGAGTGACGAGTCGGTGGCCAGTGCCTCCACGTCCGCTGCCATCATCGAGGAGAAGTAGAACACAGGAGGCCGCCGCCGCTTGGGTCCCATGAAGGCCACCGCGGAGGCGACGCCGGCGTACACAACAGGTGTCTTGCCGGATCCTTTTGTTGCGAGGACCTTCGTCGATCCCGCATGGGCTCCACGGAAGAGGGGAATGTTAGGATGAACTCGAGCCGGTGCCGGCCATGGCGAAGTAGTGGCCAGTGATGAACTCGAACCGGTGTTGGCCACCATCATCTTCGGCACCAGCCAATGATATCAGTTGGGCAGTGGGGAAGCGAGCCATCCTTTGCGCTGAGGCATATACCTCCGGGGCTCCCGGCAGTCCGGTGATCGTGCTGCCGGACATGAGGAACACAAATCGATCGGCGGGCGACCAATTAGGCCAGGTATTATATACCTGTGCTGTCCAGAACTAGCACCGCGTAGTTCATTTGAATGTAATGAAATCCGTCATTTTTTTGAGAAAATCCGGTATTTTATATGATTTCCTCGTTGTTTATATGAAATATCAGTTTGTCTACATGTTTGCGTGAATTTCGTCCGGTTGGTTGAGTTGCTGTCATAATGTGTGCGGCTACGGTTGGATGGCGTAATTTGCGGGTCGTCGGTCGGTCTGTGGGCGGCTCAGGCGGCGTTGTGGGACAAAAAAACATAGCTCATGCGAGCTCGTCTCCAACGTGCGCGCTGGAGGATGCATGACAGCATGAGCACCCAAGCCATTCCTAGTTGATCGGTGGCAAAGGCTATAACGCCCCGGATTCGATGCGCCAGGTGTCTCCCAGTTATTCACTGTAGTTTCCATGTCATTTGCTTGCATGTTGAATTTTTCCGTGTCATCATATGAATTTCATCTGCATGTTTTTCAAAACTTGCATCCATTCGGGTTCTCCCGGTTCTCTCCATTGTCCGTTCGGAGTCCAGACCTCTCGCGCGCACCCGTCACCCCCTCTCAGACTTTTTTTCGTGTGCGGGTGTTAAAAATTCTCGGAATGGCCCGCGGTTTGCCGAGTGGCCTGGGTATACCACCGGTAGACCGCCTATCAAGTTTCGTGCCATTTGGAGTCCGTTTGATACTCCAACGGTTAACCGCACAACCCAAAACCCCCTTTTCTCTTGCAGCCCAGCAACCCTCCAAATCAGCCCACCAACCCATCCAAACCCCCTCCATGCTCTCGGTCGTTCGATCATGATCACATGGCCGAAAACCGCACCTCATTTGGACTCTCCTAGCTCCCAGAATCTATAAATATGCCCTCCCCGTCCAAATTCGCGGACGATTTCCACCCTAACCCTAGGCTTCTTCCACCCTGCACCCGGACATGTCCGCGCCCGCCGGACGTCCCGCACCGCCGCCCCGCGCCAGTGGCCGCCTGCCATGTGTCCCGCGCCGCCGTCCCCCACCCGCCGCCACCGCGGTCCGCCCGAGCCCATCGCGGGCCCGCGCAGGCCCGGCCGGCCGCCGCCCGCGCCCCGCCGCCCGCTGGCGCGGCCCGAGCCACGCCTCGCGCGCGCCGCCGCCCAGGTCGCCGGTGCGCCCCGCAGGCCGCCGCCTCCTCGCCAGCGTCGTCCCTGCGCCCCGCGGCGTCTCTCTGCTCCGGCCCCGCCGCCCGAAGCTCCTCGCCATCTGCAGGCACCCGCCGGAGCTCGCCAGCTCCGCCGCGGCCTTCCCCGCCTCGGCGCCCCTCACCGGCACCCCGATCTGCCGGCCCGCTGCCGAGCGCCCTCGTCGGCACCGCCCATCGCCTCCGCCGGCGCGCCTCACCGCCGTCGCCCCCTGTCGTGCCGCCCCGAACCCCGCCGCCGCCGGCCGCCTCCGCCGCCGTTGCCGGCCACCCCGTCACCGGATCCGGACGGGTGGGATGAGATCCACCAGTCCCGGAACCAAACGCCGCCCCTCGCGCCCGGTCCTCCCCATCCCGCACGACCCCGTCCAGCTTTTCCCCGAGGTGATTTTTTGCCTAAGTCCCGAAATAGTTACATTCTGGTCCCTAGTTCATCATGTCATAACTCCGTGTCCGTAGCTCCGTTTCATGTGCATGATATATCGAAATGTTCATTGAGAGATGCTCTACATTTCATTCGATTGTGCCATGCTTGTTTGAGTCAATCTTGATGCCCTAATAATCGTTGCAAGAGTGCTATATGATGTTAATCTGCTAAAACTGTTATAACTTGATGATTTGTCTTTTTCGTTGCATTTTGTGTGTGCATCCTATGAGCATGAGCTCTACATGTGTTTTGAACTATGTCATACCATCTTTAAAGAGGTGCAGTCCATGTATTTTTGTGAGTCTTGTAGTGAGTGCATCGAGCTCGTGAAGTAGAGTACTTGCTGTTACTGTTTTGCTAGGTTGAATCTATTACATCATGATGATATGTAAACCTGCTGCTACTAGTAATTCTATGCATAATCTGGATATGTTCACTAAGGATGTTTTGTTATACATGTCATGCTCTATCCATCAATGCCCCTGGTTGCATTTATATCCTGTAGTAGCTTGTTTTAATCTTGCTCTCAATTGCTAAATAATGTTGCTGTCAGCCTGTTAACATTAAGTTCAGTTTTCCCATGAGCTTTGCTAGTGATCCATGCACCCTATGAACTTGCTCTTTCCATGCTTAGCTTCATACAAATGTATTCTTACTGTTCGTTGCCTTTTCATGCCATGTATTTCTCTGTGGTGAGTGGTACAAGCTCACCAACATGCCTACTTATCAATGTTCCTGCAATGTTTGAATCTGTCATATCTTTTGCCATGTTTACATGGGTGCCATCATATCTTCTGATCCTTTTTGGCTCATGGTTAGTTGAGGGCTTTTGTTCTATGCAATTAGTAGGTTCATGCCATGTCTTTGTTTGTCATTATAAGTTCCTGTAGCATGTGGTTTGATAGCTCTAAACATTGCAACCTGATGTTATTTCTGCTAAGTCTGAAGCTGTTACTATTTGCAATCTTGCCATGTCTTTTTGAGCATGTTCTACTGTTTTATGGAGATAGCTCCGTGTTCATGTTTTGTTATGCTTTACCTGTACATCATGCCCATGCATTTTTTTCATTTTGGGGTACTGTAGCATATTGTTTTGATGCTTGCAAGATGCCTAGTTGCTGTTTTGGACAGCTTGTCCTTTAAACTTGTATAGAGTGTATGTGTTGAACCGTTGCTCCGTTTTGAGTGTGCTTTATATGAAACTTGCTTGAATTTGCATGTAGTTTCATATTTTCATGTTGCATCCATGTTTTGAGGTGTTTTCTTGATGTTTGTATGCATTTTGCATCAATGCCATGTTTAACTTGTTTCGCTCATATCTTCTAGGCCGTAGCTCCGAATTAAATGAACTTTATATGTAACTTGACTAGAATCTCGTGTAGATCATCTTGGTGCATTTTAACTTTCTGTTTAACAACTTGAACATAAGGTTTATTCATATCTGGACCAATTTCGAAACTTGCATATGAGGACTTACCAGAATTGTTATTTGTTGTTCCCAGCCTCATTTAAACTTGCTTTGATGTGTTGCTCTTGTATGCATCATATCTTGCCATGAGTAGCTTCATGTATTCTTGCCTTGTATCATACTTGGTTTAGCATCATGTCATGTATATGTGTGGTGTGTTTACCATGTTGTGTGCTCCTCTCAATAGTTCCCGTTTCGTTGCGATCGTGAGGATTCGTTCGTCTACGCTTGGTTCGTCTTCATGGCTTCATCTTCTTCATGGACTCGTTCTTCTTCCTTGCAGGATTTCAGGCAAGATGACCGCTACCCTAGATCTCACTACTATCATTGCTATGCTAGTTGCTTCGTTCTATCGCTTTGCTGTGCTACCTATTGCATGTTCTTCAAGCCTCCCAATTTGCCATGTCAGCCTCTAACCTTTTCACCCTTCCTAGCAAACCGTCGTTTGGCTATGTTACCGCTTTTGCTCAGCCCCTCTTATAGTGTTGCTAGTTGCAGGTGAAGTCGAAGATTGCCCCATGATGGACAGGATTATGTTGGGATATCACAATATCTATTATTTTAATTAATGCATCTATATACTTGGTAAAGGGTGGAAGACTCGGCCTTATGCCTGGTGTTTTGTTCCACTCTTGCCGCCCTAGTTTCCGTCATACCGGTGTTATGTTCCCGGATTTTGCGTTCCTTACGCGGTTGGGTGATTTATGGGACCCTCTTGACAGTTCGCTTTGAATAAAACTCCTCCAGCAAGGCCCGACCTTGGTTTTACCATTTGCCTCACCTAGCCCTTTTTCCCTTGGGTTTCCGGAGCCCGAGGGTCATCTTTATTTACCCCCCCCCGGGCCAGTGCTCCTCCGAGTGTTGGTCCAAACTAGAGCACCGTGCAGGACCATTCCTTGGCAACTTGGGTTACGTCGGTTCCTGTACGCTTCGCTTATCTGGTGTGCCCTGAGAACGAGATATGTGCAGCTCCTATCGGGATTTGTCGGCACATCGGGCGGCTTTGCTGGTCTTGTTTTACCATTGTAGAAATGTCTTGTAAACTGGGATTCCGAGTCTGGTCGGGTCTTCCTGGGAGAAGGAATATCCTTTGTTGATCGCGAGAGCTTATCATGGGCTAAGTTGGGACACACCTACAGGGTTTAAACTTTCGAAAGCTGTGCCCGTGGTTATGGGCAGATGGGAATTTGTTAATGTCCGGTTGTAGATAACTTGACACCAGATCCGAATTAAAACGCATCAACCGTGTGTGTAGCCGTGATGGTCTCTTTTCGGCGGAGTCCGGGAAGTGAACATGGTTTTGGGTTATGTTTGACGTAAGTAGGAGTTCAGGATCACTTCTTGATCATTACTAGTTGACGACCATTCCGTTTGCTCTCTTCTCGCTCTTATTTGCGTATGTTAGCCACCATATATGCTTAGTCGCTGTTGCAACCTCACCACTTTACCCCTTCCTTTCCCATTAAGCTTTGCTAGTCTTGATACCAATGGTAATGGGATTGCTGAGTCCTCGTGGCTCACATATTACTACAACAACAGTTGCAGGTATAGGTTATGCGATGATCATGACGCGAGAGCGATGTTTGCTTGTTTTGGAGTTCTTCTTCTGCTTCTTCTTCGATCAGGGGATAGGTTCCAGGTCGGCAGCCTGGGCCAGCAGGGTGGATGTCATTTGAGTTTCTGTTTGTGTTTCATCCGTAGTCGGATGATACTATTATGTATTGTGATGCTGTATTCGTGTGGCATTGTATGCCTTTGGTATGTATCCCCATCTATTATGTAATGTTGATGTAATGATATCCACCTTGCAAAAGCGTCTTCAAGATGCGCTTCTATCCTTGGTGGGACCTTCAAGTTCCTTTAGGATAGGGTCGCATCTTGGGCGTGACAAAGGCACCGGTGGACAAAAGGGTCACCAATATTTTGGCTACCCCGGGCAAGATCCAAACAGCCCCTCCCAACAGATTCAAATCCCTCGTTCGCCGTGGAATTTTGCCATGTGTTGTTTTCATGGACTAGCAACATGCCCGTGCATTGCACGGAACATCAAGATGCATTTGTTTACAAACTCCCGCATGCATACAAGGGATAATTAATGTCCTCCTTTGCTAGTACCACGAGGCAAACACCATTAATATTGCATCAATTAGTGTTAGTGGACTTGTATATCTGCAAATTGTAATTTTGATAGTGGACCCTTGTATATAAAAATGGAGGGAGAAATATGAGAGATAAGGTGAGGAGGAGTGGGGCATGGTGCCTTGGTGGTGACTGGTGGTCGGACTGGGCGGAGGCATGGGGATGGACGGTGCATTATGTCTAGGTTTGTATCTCTCTCACACACCCACGTAGGTGGGGGACGTGCACGAAGAGAAGAGGTGCACGCACGGCGCATGTACTCCCGTCTCTTTCCCAACCACACCCGCGCAGGTACATGGTGGAGCTCATTTCTGTACGAAAAAGGCAGCCCACGTGGTAATTTGGCACATGTACTGGTTGTCCACTTGGTGGAGGGAGTATCATCTACCACGGGTGAACAAACAAATTGCAACTTGACGTGTTATGTTAAATTAAAAAAGAGAGGCAAACCATGTGGGGCCTACCTTAGAGGCAAGGCTCTATACACTAGAGTACTTTTGATGTGTCCCGTCAACTCGCAGAACAAGGAGAAACTTGCTTAGTACGCCGTCTCCCCCGCCCACGGGTGCAGTGGCTCATAGGATGAGGTGAAGCTTACTACTACTGTACGCCTTTACGCCCGCTCCCTCACCCACGCGCGCGGTGGCTCGCAGCACGAGGAGAAAATTTTACTACTCCCTCCGTTTACTCCTCGTCCCTACTATGTACGTACTTTGGTTAGTACTCCCTCCATTTACTTATACAAGGCCACTATAAAAAAATACATTTTGCATCTATACAAGGCCACAAATAGTAATCGAGCCTTTCCAGTTTATGGATCAATTTCAAAATCTCTCCAACAAGGTAGACAGTGAGTGGTCGAATTAATTTCGTAGTTTGCACATTACACTCGTTTTTCTCAAGAAGTTATGTTTATCGAGGCATTAATTAGAACGAATGCATGAATGACCACTAAATTTCCATGAACTTGTACATGCATTGGTTAGTTTCCTCTTGGCACTGCTTGCGTCGGGTGATCTAACGCACCTCGAAATCCAACATGTAATGGTACTACTACTAGTATAGTAGAATTGAGACTTATCAAACAGAAAAACGAATGTTTTTTAGATGAGCCCTATAAACCCTAGTGGGTACGTACTCCGTAAAAACAGATTTTTCCAAAACTAAGTCGCTCCCTTTCATGAATTCTGTAGTATACTCCTCCATCGACGCTCCCTTTCATGAATTATGTACTTCCTATTGCCGAAATGTGGGACATATAGCAACCGGGTCGACGTGTCAAGCACCAAATAACAGTGCAGAACAGCAGGGGGGACGCACCCCACTCGTACTGGCCCAGTAGTAGTAATGAGCAATGAGACGTCAAATCACAATGCCGCACCTTCCCAGATGGACGAAGCAACCATTATTTCACACTTCGGTCCGACATCATCTCAAACCACGTACTAGTATTGCTTATGCCTCAAGATGGACACGTGCATTGCCTTGGTACATCATGACAAGTGGGACCGCATGACAGGCCATGCTCCCCCGCCGATCGCTTGGTAAAATCACCTCATTTTTACTATACTTCCTCTGGATCGGCTTACTACATGGCATGCACGTTGTTCTAGGTTGAGAATTTAACTGGCTATATATATGTGTGCTGAACAGTATGCTAGCCTTTTAAAAAATGTATATTTTTGTACAGTAGTACTCCACTATCGATGGATTGCGCCATGGAGCAAAATTTGAAATTTTAAAAAAAGGTGGTACATATAGAGAGCGCTCGTCGCCAAATTATGCATATAGTACTATTAAAAAAGCTAACACATGCTTAATTGGGGTGCTAAATTCTATTAAAGAAATACTAGTACTAGTATGTACATACTGAAGAGTTAAAGTAACGAGAAGAAACATAACATAGTTCTGTTGGGGGCTCAGCACAACACACCCCTCAAATCAAACTAAGCACACCTAAAATTAAAGTATGCAACTAATCCGGTAGACACTGCATTAGAAGTTTAGAACCACCATGAGCAATGACACTGCCACCTTACTCAGAGTCCTCATCCACGTCCTCGACTTTCTCCTTGTCCCTCTTCCTCTTGGCCGATACTTCTTTGCTTGAACCGCCAACTTGGCTGTTGCTCTTCATCCAACCCTTGTAGATATTGAAACAAAGTTAGCCATCCATTGCAGCGTACTAGATGTGTTCTATATCTAGTACATTCCGCTGCCATGCATGATGATGAAACGTGTATGGAGGTTTCTCCAGTTTACCGTACGAAGGATGAACCATGGCTCCTGCCAGGGTCAGCATTGAAGGCTGACGAGAGGGCACCAACCGATTCTTCTGGAGGTCAAAGGGGTTGCCTACAATGAGGCCTATCCGGCGCAGGACTTCTTTGTCGTTCTTAAAGTCTACAGTAACAAATTTGACTGTTTTGTTCTCGAGGAAGTTCTTAAAATCCTGGCACTCAACATCGGCATGGCATATGTGGTAGACCAAGCAAACCTTATGTATGCAAACCAGGATCACGACGGGCTTCTTCCTCTCTTCGTCCTTTAGATCCTTCTCTCGTCCCACGACTGTGGTGTACTCAACATCTAGCCCAGCGACCCACTCATCATGTGAGTTTTCGAACATGCGTCCGAAGTGAGAAAGGCATCCTTTCACCATCGCGGAAGTACGGGTGTAGATGACATCGAACTCATCACCGGTGATGGTTCTAACCTTGTACTCACCACCGATCCGGGAGATTTGGGACACCATGGATTTGGGAGGAGGGTTAGGATTAGTGGAACTAACGTAATGTGAATGGACGGGACGACTAGGAGTGAACCGCCGTAGTATTAAAGGACATGCGGGGACGAGTAGGAGCGAACTGCCAGCATGCGAACGACAGGGTAGTGGCTTTCAATTCTCCCATGATACGGGCTTCCAAGAGCCCTTGGATCTGAGATCGAACGGTTGCATGGCGTGATTCTAGACCTATGGGTGAATATCTTATCCTGGAGGGTTATTCTTAAAATTTTCAGCAACTTAGCATGCGACCGTTTGATCTCAGATCCAAGGGCTGCCAGCAACCCGTATCATGGTCGCACCTACCACGGCCGTCGTGTCGCTCGCACGGTCGCGCCCTTGGAGATTTAACAAGGTGTGTTAGGCTATCTGATGTTGGCATGTCATACATAGTCATTACTTAGTCACTCATACTACAACAAGGTTGGCTATAAGTGTATTTTTTTACTCCTCTCTATGTCTTTCTTCGTACTCCCTCCGTCCCATAATATAAGAACGTTTTTGACACGAGTGTAGTGTCAAAAACATTCTTATATAAAGGGACACAGGGAGTACTAGTATTTATTGCATTTGCCAAGGAGTGACCTCTTTCAATGAAAAGGTGTTGCTAAGTTTGCTTCATTTAATTACCTATAGACTCAAAATTGTCTTTTCACCTAGGTACACGCGCTTAGCACCATTTCTTCCTTCGGTCATCAAAGTAGACTCTCTCTTCTTGATTAACTTGCCACATAAGACTTTATGCCGATGTGGCAAGCTTAAGCACCTGTAGGAGCAAGTAAGTACAATAGTGCGCTTTACATGGCATTTTTGCATATGTGGAGGAAAGAGAGGCAAGGAAAAAGTGGAGAAGTGGGCTCTCATGCAAGAGCCAGCCTCTACTACTAAATGGTGGAGCATTGGGAGAGGCACCTTTATGGAGGTGGTCTGGAATCGGGAGACTCACGCCGGTCGTAGCGCCGCAGTTAAAATTATAATGGCGAGTCAAATCACGGGGCCCCACCTGTCCAGCAGTAACTCACTGTCAAATCACACAGCCCTACGTTTGCAGCAGCCTACTCCGTCGTCTTCTCGCGTCTCTGTCGAACCGACTAGGCGGAACTGCCCCGCCTACCGCGCAGGAAAAGCCCCACCCTCAACTTTTAAATACAACTACTCCCTCCGTCTAGGTGAGTAAGTCATCTTAGGAAAACGAAATAATCCCAAAATACTAAGGCGCGGTGCATTAACTTCTACCTTGTTTCTTGTTTCTTCACATATCAACCAATAAGAATCCAATGATATACTTTTTGTGACATAGTAACTCATATTTAGTTAGTAAAATGGATGATCTAGAACTACGTGCAGGCCCTATAAACTGAGACACCTACAAATAAAAAACCGAGACGGAGAGGGTAGTTCCGCACGTATCTTTTTAGATCAATATAGTCGGGATTCACCAAGGAGCAAAACTAAGTGGTAGGCTGCTCCTGTCGTGTTGGCGTAGCAACTCAAGCAGGGTCAGTCCACACACGAAATGGCGACACACTTAACAGGACCCCTTTGGTAGACATGTGGCTCATCCACCGTCTTGTTCCACGTGCGATGCACCAAATTAAAGTTCGGAGCAGCGGTTGGAATTGGAGGCACGCCGGTCGTAGCGACGCAGTAGTAGAAAATGAGAGATGAGGGGTCAAATCACAAAGCCCCACCTTTCCCGCATTAAGCTAGACGGACGAAGCAACCATCATTTCACTCTAGCACGCAAGAGAATAAGGAAAAGAGAAAACAATGATGCATGCGGCAGCTACCTAGGGCACCCTAGGGTAGGGGTCTCCACTACAGATCCTTTTTTTTAAAGCGCCTCCACTACAAATCGGCTTCTCCCTCGTCCTCTTGAAGAAAACCGATGATGAGTGCGGCGGTAGGGTTTGTAGGAGTACTACGGCGTGCGGGGCCACGTCGTAGTAAACGGGTTCGAGTCGGCGCCTTAAATATGTGTGGGCCGCTTGGTTTTACGAGAACGAGGCAGCATTTTGGGTTCGGGGACTAGTGGAGATATAGCACGAACAAAAAATTGTGGACGTAGGTTCGACCGAAAGGCAATGATGCATGGGCCCTGCATTTTGATATACCCGGGGCCGCGTGCAATTTGCTACTCTACTCAAAAGTAGTAAGGTACACATGTATTGAACGCATGAGATTTCGAAACCAAATTATGAATAAATACACACTATAGCATGTAAAGCTTTGAGTCATATATGCATGATGTAGATGTTCGTTTAGTTCTTAGTTCATCTCATTCAAAATCAATTAGTTTTATAAAAATGTTAAGATTCATGGGGTTGTGCATTGTAAATCATAAAGTAAAAAAACAAATAATGGCAATTCATTTAGAAAAAATAATCAATTATGATACAGAAGATTCTAGAACAAAGGAGAAGTGCTTGTGTTTTGAGGTTTGTGCATTATGCTTAAGTTCAACCATGGAGTCTTCTAAATTGTACATGTGGCAGATCTGGTGGAATGTTGATGATATCCAACGGCCAGCAGTGCTCGGATTTTCCCATCTCTGCACTGTCGGGTTAGCTTCATCCAGCGACCATCTTTCAAAGTTATTGGCACACTATATAGTTCTTGTGCCATAGTTGCATGTTTTGGAAAAAAGCTACTAGTGGGTTGTACTATCTATTTAGGAATTGAAGATGTATACATGGAAGTTGTAGGGAAAGAGATCACATGGAGGATCTCAATTCCTATGAGTAGGGATTGGAAAAGAGATGTCATTTGGTTCACATCATAGGAACTTTTCTATTGAATCTAGAGATGACATGTATCTCAAATCCTATGAGGAGGGATTAGTAAAGAGATGTAATTTGGTTCATATCATAGGAACTTTTCTATTGAATATACGCTAATGTTTATTTTCCTTTGAAATTAAGGGAGTATAGGAATCCATTCATATGAACCAAGTGGCTCTAAAGCTATAGAAATGATATCATGTTTATTTCCTTTGAAATGTAGAGTATATGAATCTATTCCTATGAACCAATTGGCTCTAAAGGAAAAAAATCCTATAAAAATCATATCATATAGAGTTCCTATGATATTCCTCGGCACTAAAGGATGGTTGAAATTACTGCGGGTGATACGATGGTCTTTCTTTGTAGACTCCTCACCCATCTTTATAGTTACCTCTCGAAGATGAATGAAATGATATATATACAGGGTATTCTACATGTGCAATTTGGTACACGAAAACTCGGTAAAAGTTTGTGAGGTTCTAATTTTCAATAAAGCTATATGCACTGCATTTCGGAATGGAGGGAGCATACGGTAGTTGCTAACACTCACATGGAAGATTTGTGTGTAGGAGGAGTGGCTGTTCTATTAAATGACATGGCAAAACTGACACTGTAGGATGCCGATCTAACGGTTCTTACGGCGTTCGTCAGGAAAAGGCTTGTGGCGAACGTTTGTCAGATAATGATTTACGGACACATGCATTGCATTGATACGTGCCCCCTCTCTCTCATGCACACGCACCCTCATGAGTCACAACTCTCCTGAGTCCGCTCGCAGACTCGCACGTGGCACCCATCGTCTATCTGCAGGTAGACGTCACGCACATATGTGCTCTTCACACCCTACCCTTAGAACTTATAAAAAACAAAAGACGGCGCGCACATTTTATTTTAGCTCACACGTCACACACTTATATTATTACTCTTGTGGCGAACGTTCTTTGGGCATAGTATATATTGTACTCTCACGAAGAGAAGTGGTGCACGCACGCACTAGTTCTCTCACACCCACTCGCGGGTACACGTAGGAGCGCATTTTTTGAAGCCGGTACAACAAAATCACTCCACTATATATAAAAGCAGGAGCCTTAGCGCTTGCTTTACTAGGGTTCCTCTCGTTCACTCTCTCATGCTCTCCAGATCTAAGCAAGACATAGGTGGCCACACTCTCTCTCTCAGCTCATGGCTGGTCACAAATCCGTCCGGACAACCTCGATCGAGGCAGGGGGTGTAGGTGCATCATTCACACTGTCGTCGGCGGCGAGGGAGGAGACCAACGGCTGCCTGCGCGTTCCGATCGGCGGTCGTGCCGTTCTCTCCGACAGAGCGCCGGCTCGGGAGGCCCTCTGACCCCTTCTTCCTCCCTGCGGTATTGTGGCCAAGATGCGGCCTCCCGACGCCGTCTTTGCCACATGCCGACGACCCTCAGGTATATATTCCTTATCCTGCCTTTCTCTACTGCCCCAGCTCTCCCCCCTTCGTGTGGATCCTTTTCTACTTCCGTCCGCTGTTCCAAAGCCACCTAGACTTCTACTATTATTAGAAGTAAAGCTAGTTCATACAGTCAACTCAAAGCGTTGGTTCAAACAGGGAAGAAAGTGGGAAAGCTGTAGCATGAATCTACGAATTGATTCTAAGAGGAAACGGGGGAAAGTAGTAATATCTGTCATTGTTTAAATAACCGTATTTCGTATTTGCGCAAACAGGGATGTATGTCTCCATATCATTTCGGGATGTCTGTCTCCGTATCGTTTCTATCCGCACAATCAAAAGCACACACCTTAGTTTTAGTACAACTGTGCAAAATGAGATGGCTATCCTTCATTGCCGTTGTCTAACCTCCAGTCTTCAAGGTATTCCTACATTGGTAGTAACTAAGGTAGAATGACCAACGCAATCTAAAAGAAGCTGATTTGTACGTTTTACTTCCTGATTGCAGTGCAGGGACGAGCAAAAACAACTGCATCCTAGTCCGGAATGCACTTTCTGCCAGTTCTTCCACGGACCGAGGACTAGCTGGGACGGCGGTTTTTTGGACAGGTGCGCGGACAAGAGGCAGTGTGGTCTGCTTATTTCTGCAAATAATGGTGCTTAAATTTAGTGGAATGCACAAGCATTTCAACTGGTCAGTACACTGCATGGTTCAGTTCAGCATTCCAGCTGAGACCACAATTATAATTGGTTATTCTGGAATGAGAGAACCTAACCCTAGATGGTGGCAACAAGAAAAAACCAGAGTGAACTCCAGGAAATTTAAGCCTGCTGGGAGGCCCTTTGCTCAGAGAAGCCTTGCTTGTTTTTTCCTGATTTGTAAACCTTCTCAGAACTTTGTCTTTTGCTGTGAACTAGTATATGTTTGTTATGTTCTATGAATCATTGAGATGTATAAAACTGCTTAACTTATGCTTTTCAAGATTTTTATGAAGACGAGTTTAATGTGAGTGTTCCACATGAGCGCTGGACTAGCATTGAACATTTGGAATTTATTACATTGTGGCCTCAATTAACTGCATGAACCATTGTAACAAGATACATAGTTGCTTATATGTCCTACAGTAGATTGTTGATTGTTAGCGTACCTCCCTTTTTTCATGATTTTGGGGTGTTCCGGAAGGTTTCCTTTATGTGTTCTTCCGGTGTCAAAGTTTGGATAATATTGCTTTCAACATTAATAGGCGTACCTGAGATATAGTGTTTTATTCGTTTCCCATTGACAAGCTTCGGGTTAGTGCCTTCGGCCTTATTTATTTTGATAGCTCCGTACCGATAGACATCCTCGATGACATAGGGGCCTTCCCATTTGGAGAGGAGTTTTCCTGCAAAGAATATCAAACGAGAGTTGTATGAAAGAACATATTCTCCAACTTTGAACTCACGCTTTTGGATTCTTTTTTCATGCCATCTTTTAACTTTTTCTTTGAATAACTTTGCATTTTCATAAGCATGGGTTCTCCATTCATCTAATGAGCTAATATCAAATAACCTCTTTTCACCAGAAAGTTTGAAATCATAATTGAGTTCTTTAATTACCCAATATGCTTTATGTTCTAACTCAAGAGGTAAATGACAAGCTCTTCCATAAACCATTTTATATGGAGACATACCCATAGGATTTTTATAAGCCGTTCTATAAGCCGAAAGTGCATGATCTAATTTCTTAGACCAATTCTTCCGGGACCTATTGGCAGTCTTTTGTAAGATTAGTTTTATTTCTCCATGGCTAAGTTCAACGTGACCACTAGACTGAGGATGATAAGGTGATGCAATTCTATGGTTAACATCATACTTAGCAAGCATTTTACATAAAGCACCATGAATAAAGTGTGAACCACCATCAGCCATTAAATATCTAGGGACTCCAAACCTTGGGAAAATAACTTCCTTAAGCATTTTAATACAGGTGTTGTGATCAGCACTACTGGTTGGAATAGCTTCTACCCACTTAGTAACATAATCAACAGCAACCAAAATATGTGTATACCCATTAGAGGAAGGAAAAGGTCCCATGAAATAAAATCCCCAAACATCAAATGGCTCAACAACAAGTGAACAATTCATCAGCATTTCTTGACGCCTACCGATATTACCTGTTCTTCCGCATTTATCACAAGACAAGACAAACTTACGGGCATCCTTGAAGAGAGTAGACCAATAATAACCTGATTGCAATACCTTATGAGCGGTTTTGTCTCCTGCATGATGTCCTCCATAAGCTTCAAAGTGACATTTCCGTCGGATTTGTTCCCGTTCATGCTCAGGTACAGAACATCTAATGATATCATCTACTCCTTCTTTATAAAGATGTGGGTCATCCCAAAAGTAATGTCTTAAATCATAGAAGAATTTTTTCTTTTGTTGGTAAGTGAAACTAGGTGGTATGTATTTAGCAACAATATAATTAGCACAGTCAGCATACCAAGGTGTACTATGATTTATTGCAGCTAGTTGTTCATCAGGAAAGCTATCATTAATAGGTTGTGGGTCATCAAGAATATTTTCAAGCCTAGACAAGTTATCAGCTACGGGGTTCTTTGCTCCTTTCCTACCAGTGATATGCAAATCAAATTCTTGTAGCAGAAGAACCCACCTAATGAGTCTAGGTTTAGCATCTTTATTCTCCATAAGATATTTTATAGCAGCATGATCGGCGTGAACAATTACCTTAGAATCACCAATGTAAGATCTGAATTTATCACAAGAAAACACCACTCCTAAGAATTCTTTTTCATTAGTAGCATAGTTTCGTTGATCACTGTCTAGAGTTTTACTAGCATAATGAATAACATTCAGTTTCTTATCAACTCTTTGTCCTAGAACAGTACCAACAACATAATCACTATGTCAGGACCCCGACTCAATGCCACATCGATCTAGCATGTAACGCCTCATATCACTTTGCGGCCTCACGCACGGTATCCCCACGGGGGTCGCCTTACCTTTGCCCGGGACCGTTTGCGCATTTTGGCACACGTATATGATGGTGTCGCTAGCATCCATATGATAAAGAGCCCGGGCTGACATGGCTAGTCGTAAACCCAAAGTGGCACTAACTTACAGGGACAGGCATCCATGACCCAGCATCGAATGTGTCGGTCATCAACGAGTGAATCCAGGCTGTAGCACTGGGCTAACAGGACTCCGGTGAACCGGGCTGTAGCGGGCTAGCAGGACTCCGGTATTCATCGCGTGACATTTCCCCGAAGGGACAGACACAGGATCGAAGAAGGACACATGCCGGCCTGCCTAAGTGTTCCGGAGCAGTAGCAAGCTACCAGGGCTCAGTGGAAGCACTAGGAGACATTTCCCGGTAAGAGAGGCTACTAAGAATAAACAACTAGATAGTCAGATCCCACACATAGCAATACACGTTACACGTATGCATAACATGCAAGTATGTGCTGTACAACATGGCATCATAACATAACTCAACAATCATATAGTTAAAGGCTCAGAAGAGCCATCATAGCATTTATTGCAAACAGGGGTCACAAAACCCATCATACAGAGCATACAAGCAACAAGCGGAAGCATTACATGTCTGGGTACAGACATCTACAAATGAAAAAGGCTGAAGAGCCTGACTATCTACAACATCCGATCAAGATCATAGCTGAGGTACTAGCTACTAGTCGAAGTCCACGAGAACACTAGTAAGACCGAAGTCTCTGCTGCAAAAACATAAATGAAGCAACATGAGTACAAAGGTACTCAGCAAGACTTACATCAGATCCTAGCATACATGCATTTGTGTCAAGGGGGTAATGTGGAGTTTAGTTGCAGCAAGCCAGCTTTGACTCTGTGGCTATCCTGTTCTACGACTACCTGAAACTCTGGAGGTGAGACAACGTACACGAGTCCACTAATCACCATTCAATACACTACTATGGATTCATCCCCGTCTCCCTACGAGAAGGCCATCCATAGCACTCACACTTGTCTTGAGCTTTTTAGGGTAACCACTTCAAGTTGTCTATGTACCATGTAAGCATCCAAGAAGTCCATAACCGCGGACCCGGCTATTCGAATAGATCATGTTAACCCTGCAGGGGTGTACTTCTTTACACACGCTCTCGCCACTTACCGCCATGTACACGTCATGTATCTCGGCAACCTTCAAGAGGAAGCCTGGCGAGGGTGTCGGCCACGACCTGACTAACCACACAAGACTCTAATCCAGGTTTATCGCCTATTCGGGTTCCATCCGCAAGGAGATCCGGCCAGGGTGTCGCTCACTGCCCCAAACGATGTGTACAGGGTTCCCGAGCCCACCATCCGGGTGCCACTCGGTACACCAGGCCACGTGTGCCTAGTCTGTCCCAAGCCCACCCTGCCGGGTGCCACTTGGTAGAAAAATAGCACTACCTACAAACACCAGAAACTAGTTGCGACTCCTGGACAGAGATCAAGTTGGCTAATAAGTCGAGAGGGGCACTTAAGCATTCCAATGTGTGGTAGTATCGAGTCATTGGACAACATACATAGAACTCAGTGCTTAAGGACGGTTCCAGTGAGACAACCCACCATGTACTCCTACATGGCCTCCCACCGCTACCTTTACCAAATCGTGTTCACACACTTCACTCTCAGCATCAGAACATATCGTAACACTCCAATTCATTCCCAATGAACCAGACCTGACACAACTCTAAGCAATAGCAGGCATAGCATGGTAGAAACACATCAGTGGCTTCAATCAACTCCTACACATGCTAGTGGGTTTCAACTATTTACTGTGGCAATGACAGGTCATGCAGAGGAATGGGTTCAACTACCGCAGCACAAAGTAGCAGATGAATCGCTGTTGTCTAATGCAATAACTGAGAGCAAGAGTGAGAGAGTAGGGTTTTATCGAAATGAACAAGGGGGTTTGCTTGCCTGGTAAATCAACAGAGGAGGCACTGCTTCACAGACAGGTACTCTGGAATAGCTCCGGAGCAGGACCTATCGAGAAGGAACGGTGCCGGCAATCAATATACAAACATATGCAACAATATGATGCATGAACATGGCATGAAGATGTGATGTTGTTTGAGCTAATGCAACTAGTAATCATTTGGTTTGAAGTCCATTTGAACCATAAGCTCAAATGCATCTCCAAAGTAGGCTCTTATATATGCCATAATGTGTTTTCTCATATACAGCATGTATAAGTTGGTTTTTCATGCATGAAACTAGTACGGATGGAAAGATTGCATTTTTCTGATAATTTTTCATATATAAATTATTTTAATCTGAGCTACGGTTGAATTGATATGAATTTTTGAAGTTTAAATCAATTTCTGGAATTTCCTGATTTAATATAAATCCAGAAATCATATACTGCGTCAGCATTGAGTAAGCATGACGTCAGCAGTCAACTGCAGCTGCTGGGGTCAAACCTGACGTGTGGGGCCCACACGTCAGTGTCAGGGGGTTAAACAGGGTTAGTTTAATCCTAATTAAAAGGTTAGTGGCGCTGGGGCCCACTGTCAGTGTCAGGGGGGTTGGTTAACGGTGATTAGCACTAAGCTAATCACCTGCCGACGGGGCCCACTCGTCAGACCGGCGAGGTCGTCGGCGGCGACCTTTGGACGCGGCGGCGTCCGCGAAACAGGCCACGGGGGCGGCGTCGGAGAGCACCGGGGCGTAGCCCGGGCTCTCGCGCATCTGGTGGGGCAGGTGGAAGGAGCGGGGGAGGCCGGAGCTCGCCGGAGCAAAGCTCGTGGCGGCGGCCGGAGCTCGGCTTCAAGCGGGAACGGCTGCGGGGCACGGGGAGGCCACCTGAGGGGCTCGGCGGCACCCTCGTGGCACCGGGAGCGCGAAGGGATGCTCGGTTTGGGCGGAGGCGGGCCGAGACGGCGACGGCGACATGGACGGCGGCGAGAGGCTTCGGCCGTGGTGGGGAACGGAGCTACGGCGCCGGAACGAGGGGGAGAAGAGAGGGGAACGGTGGCGGAGCTCACCGCGGTTGCAGCGGCAGTCGAAGTGGGCTCGGGGACGCACTGGTGCGGCCGGAGCGTCGATGGGGATCCACGGCGGCCGGCGATGAAAAAGAAGAGGTGGTGGACGACGTGGCGGGGCTACCGGACTCGAAGCGAGGGAGAGGGGGAGGTGGTGGCCGCGGCAACGGCGAGCGGTGGCGTCGGTGGCGTTCGGCCGTGAGAGAGAGAAGGGGAAAAGCACGGATGAGAGGGGGGTGAGGCCAGGGGATCGGGGCGGCACCGAGAAGAAACGTCGCGGCGTCGTGCTGGCGGGGTAGGCAGGCAGGCGAGCTGGTGGCGTGGCGCTCCGCCCGTGCGCGCGCGTCCGCCACACGCCTGGCCGACTGGCGCCAGGAGGACGACGGCGGTGGTGGGCTGGGCTGGCTTCCTGGGCCAGAGGCGCCAGGTAAGAAGCCCAGGTAAGGTTTCCCTCTTTTATTTCTGTTTTCTAATTTTTTCTGACATATGTTTTGATTTAATTAAAATATTAAATCATTTAATTACCTTATGCCAATTTTTGCAGGAGCTAACTATATTATTCCAGAGCTCCTTTATAAATGGCATAATTTTTGGACATATATTAATATATATGACTAATATATTTCCAATGCAAATATTTATGCATTAATTCCAAATGCCCAAAATAAATACCTATGAGCTCTTAAAAATATTGGTTTGATTTTTATCTCTGTCCAATATTTTCAGAGAGCAACATGAGCATTTTCTTGGACCCTTTTGGAGAAATTTTTATTTGGGTCATTTTCAAAAATGATTCTGAGGGTTCCACCAATCCTCATTTCAAATTTAAATGAGATTTAAACATGATGCACAAATGACTAGCTAGTCTAGGTCATACCAGACTAGGGATGTGACAACTCGCCCCCACTTGAAAAAATCTCGTCCCGAGATTCAGGGGTCGACGGAAAGAAAGCGGGGTACTCCAGTCGAAGACGATCTTCTCGCTCCCAAGTAGCTTCTCTCTCGGAATGATGAGACCACTGAACTTTGAGAAACTTGATGTTCTGACGTCGAGTGACACGCTCTGCTTGATCAAGAATGCGAACCGGGTACTCTCGGTATGTGAGGTTATCTTGGAGATCAAGCGTTTCGTGGTCCACTCCGCGGATGGGATCCGAGAAGCAACGCCTGAGTTGAGAGACGTGGAAGACATCATGAACTCGAGAAAGATGTGGGGGTAGTTCCAACTGGTAGGCAACCTCTCCTCGTTTAGCGAGAATGCGAAAAGGACCAATGTAACGAGGAGCCAACTTGCCCTTGATACCGAAACGATGGGTACCCTTCAAAGGAGTAACCCGAAGGTAAGCTTGGTCGCCAACTTCATAAGTCATATCCTTATGATGACGATCATACTGCTCTTTTGACGAGACTGGGCTGTTTTCAAATTCTCACGAATGATGCGAACTTGCTCTTCTGCCTCCTGGATCATGTCCGGTCCAAAGAATTGTCTTTCACCGGTTTCTGACCAGTTCAAAGGTGTTCGACATCTTCGTCCATAGAGAACCTCAAAAGGAGCTTTCTTGAGGCTGGATTGGTAGCTATTGTTATAAGCAAACTCGGCGAAAGGAAGACATTTCTCCCAATCCATACCGAATGAGATAACGCAAGCTCTGAGCATGTCTTCGAGAATTTGATTGACCCGTTCCACCTGACCACTCGACTGAGGGTGGAAAGCGGTACTGAAGGAAAGATGGGTTCCCATGGCAGTTTGGAAACTCTCCCAGAAATGAGAAGTGAAAAGACTGCCACGGTCTGAATTGATCTCTAGTGGAACACCATGAAGTGACACTATTCGAGAAATGTATAAGTCAGCAAGCTGACTAGCAGTGATACTCTCTCGAACAGGAAGGAAGTGAGCCACTTTGGAAAGACGATCAACGACTACGAAGATAGCGTTATTCCCTCTCTTGGTCCTGGGAAAGCCGGTGATGAAGTCCATACCAACTTTATCCCATTTCCATTCAGGAATAGCTAAAGGCTGAAGGGTGCCAGCAGGTCTTTGATGCTCTGCCTTAACGCGACGACATATGTCACATTTAGCAATGAACTCAGCGATTTCTCTCTTCATCCTAGTCCACCAGAACCTCTGGCGTAGGTCCTGATACATCTTAGTACTACCGGGATCAATCGTGAGAGGAGATTCATGCACCTCCTTAAGAATCAATTGTCGAAGATGTTGATTCTTGGGAACCACCAAGCGATTCTCAAAGAAAACAACACCTCGATCATCCATAGAGAAACATCCACCAACTCCCTTCTTAATGTTTCTCTTAATGCGGATAACACTCCTATCAAACTTCTGGTCAGAGATGATCTGATCCTCAAGGGTAGGTTTCGCCACTAAGGTAGAGAGGAATCCATGAGGAGCAATGTGAAGGTTAAGCTTACAGAATTCCTCATGGAGAAGTGGTTGGCCTTGCTGCAACATGAGATTGTTGCAATAGGATTTACGGCTTAGCGCATCAGCCATGACATTGGCTTTGCCTGGGGTGTAGGTAATCCCTAGATCATAATCCATGATTAACTCCAACCAACGTCTTTGCCTAAGGTTCAGATCCGGTTGGGTGAAGATATACTTGAGACTCTGGTGATCGGTGTAGATCTCGCAACGTTTACCAAGGAGGTAATGTCGCCAGGTCTTAAGTGCATAGACTACGGCTGCAAGCTCTAGATCATGTGTAGGATAATTCTCCTCATGTGGATGCAACTGTCGAGATGCATAGGCAATCACATGACGATCCTGCATAAGAATGCAACCTAGTCCCTGTCGTGAGGCGTCGCAGTAGATAATAAAGTCTTTAGTGAAATCCGGTGGCACAAGTATGGGAGCAGAAGTCAGGCGTCTTTTCAGTTCCTGAAAACTGTGTTCACACTATGGGGACCACTCAAACTTTTTATCTTTCTTGAGAAGTTCTGTGAGGGGTTTGGCTACTTTGGAGAAGTTTTCAACAAAGCGGCGACAATAGCTGGCTAGACCAAGGAAACTCCTAACTTGTTTAACGGTCTCAGGTGGAGTCCAATCGAGAACAGCCTGAACTCTCTCGGGATTGACAGCAATGCCCTTACCAGAGATTACGTGGCCTAGGTAGGTCACTTCTGGTAACCAAAATTCACACTTGGAGAACTTGGCATAAAGGCGGTGCTCTCTGAGTTTTTCTAACACAAGTCTAAGATGTTCAGCATTCTCTTCCTCGTTCTTTGAGTAGATAAGAATATCATCGAGGTAAACCACGACGAACTTATCTAAGTACTCCATGAAGATCGAGTTCATCAAGCGGGAGAATGTGGCTGGGGCGTTGGTTAGACCAAAGGACATGACGGTGTACTCGTACTGACCATAACGAGTAACAAAGGCTGTCTTGGGAATGTCCCCGTTTCTGATCTTAATTTGGTGGTATCCTAACCTTAAATCCATCTTGGAGAAGACTGAGGATCCAGCGAGCTGATCATACAGGTCGTTGATCCTGGGGAGCGGATATTTGTTCTTTATCGTGACCAAATTAACGGGACGATAATCTACAACCATCCGGTCCGTACCATCCTTCTTCTTGACGAAGAGGACGGGGCAAGCCCAAGGTGAAGAACTAGGACGGATGAAACCCTTTTGCAAGGACTCATCGAGTTGTTTCTTAAGCTCGGCTAGTTCTAGGGGTGCCATTTTGTAAGGTCTCCTAGAGATTGGAGCTGTTCCTGGGATAAGATCTATGACGAACTCTACATCTCTGTCAGGTGGAACACCTGGCAGTTCCTCTGGAAAGACATCCGGGAAGTCACGGACTACTGGGATATCTTCAAGGTCTGGAAGAGGGCTGGCATTAAGAGAATAGAGCTGACGCTTTGCAACTCTAGTGGAGACAGTGACTATCTTGCCAGATGGGTGTCTAAGCTGAACAGATCTTGTGTAACAATCAATTTTGGCATGATGAGCTGTCATCCAGTCCATACCCAAGATGATGTTAATATCTGAGGACTTGAGGGCTACAAGTGATGCAAGGAATACAAGTCTATCAACAAGGATTTCGTTACCATGGCTGATTCTGGTGGTCTGCCATCTAGACCTTGGGGTTTGGATTTCAAGCAGAGTTGGCATATCAAAAAATGACATGTCGTGCAAACGAGCATAGCCTTCAGAAATGAAGGAGTGAGATGCCCCAGTATCGAATAGAACTATTGCTGGGTGACAATTGACAAGGAGTGTATCAAGAACGACATCCGGATCATCATGAGCGTCTTTGGCTGAGACGTGATGCACACGTCCACGTTCAGTGGGGGCTGACTTAACACTGATCATCTTGCGTGATGGCTTAACACAGCCAACAGTCTTCTCGGCCTTGGGTGGAGCATAACTAGTTTGAGAACAGTCACGTGCATAGTGTCCTGGCTTCCCGCATGTGAAGCAAGTCCCTGAGGTTGGACGGGGACCCGCACTGACAAACGGTCTACCAGTAGGCCTGGGTGAAACATACGACTGAGCTGGGGAAGGCACCACATAGGATGGCCTCGGTGTATATCCGGAAGGAAGAGCGGAGTTTGGAACCCAAATCCGGCGCCTCTGAGAACTAGAACCGGAGGAGGATCCTAAATCACGGGTGTGCTTACGGGACTCCTCGTAAGTGAGCTGAGCTGTCTCTGCATTAATGGCCTTGTTCACAAGGGCTTGGAATATATCGCAATGATGCAGGTGGAGATCACGACGCAACTTGGGGTTGAGACCCTTCCGGAACCTAGCCTGCTTCTTGGCGTCCGTGGACACTTCTTCTGTGGCATAACGGGCGAGGTTCTCGAACTCTCTGCTGTAAGCATCAACAGCCATCTTATTCTGGGTGAGACTACAGAACTCTTCTCTCTTGCGATCAATGAGGGCTTCAGGAATGAGATGCTCGCGAAAAGCCTCAGTGAAATCTCTCTAGGTAGGAATCTGGCCAGCTGGAAAACATAGCCTCATAGTTCTGCCACCAAAGACTAGCAGGACCTTCCAGGTGGTATGTGGCATAAGTGACCTTGTCATCTTCAGCTACGCTCGCGGAATGCAGCTTATGAGTGATGCTACGAAGCCAGTCATCTGCATCGAGTGGCTCGACAGAATGATGAAAGGTAGGTGGGTGCAAGCGAATGAAATCATGAATGGTAGCAGACCCTTTGAACTGATGTGCGGTGTTCTCCTCGATACGTGCCAAAAAACGGTTAGACTCACGCTTGTTCCTCTCCATTTCTAACATGAACTCTGCCAACGAAGGCTGGTCGGGAGGATCCTCATCCCTAGCACCTCCATGGTTCTGGCCACGAACAATAGAACTTGATGACATCCTGAGAAACGAAACCCAGGGACGAAATCAACATTAACTATAGACTGTAGAATGTAGGACAAGGAATTAGTATCTCTCGAACTCCTAGGAAAATTCCGGCAGCATAACGGCAGTAAAATGCTCAGAATGAGACATCCTACTAAAAATGGGGTGGTAACATACTCATCATCATCACTCAAAGTTCTGAGATAGTACTAAACAGACTACACCGGAAGTACTCGAAAACTGGGGTATGACTCTGGTCAACCGATCCTAAGGGACTACGGAGTAGTAACACGTGATCCTGATAGACGGAAGAGAAAGCCTAGTTCCTTAACCCCGTAGGAAAGATAGGATGACTCAGATCAGAAGGCCATGAGGTAAAGGAGTAAAAAGAGCCTTACGTTCCAACCCACAATCAATTCCCTTACATAACTAAAGATTTTCTATACTCAACTTCGACCGGTTTGGCTTGGTAATCCTACAGGCAGTCAGGCTCTGATACCAGCGCTGTCAGGACCCCAACTCAATGCCACATCGATCTAGCATGTAACGCCTCATATCACTTTGCGGCCTCACGCACGGTATCCCCACGGGGGTCGCCTTACCTTTGCCCGAGACCGTTTGCGCATTTTGGCACACGTATATGATGGTGTCGCTAGCATCCATATGATAAAGAGCCCGGGCTGACATGGCTAGTCGTAAACCCAAAGTGGCACTAACTTACAGGGACAGGCATCCATGACCCAGCATCGAACGTGTCGGTCATCAACGAGTGAATCCAGGCTGTAGCACTGGGCTAACAGGACTCCGGTGAACCGGGCTGTAGCGGGCTAGCAGGACTCCGGTATTCATCGCGTGACATTTCCCCGAAGGGACAGACACAGGATCGAAGAAGGACACATGCCGGCCTGCCTAAGTGTTCCGGAGCAGTAGCAAGCTACCAGGGCTCAGTGGAAGCACTAGGAGACATTTCCCGGTAAGAGAGGCTACTAAGAATAAACAACTAGATAGTCAGATCCCACACATAGCAATACACATTACACGTACGCATAACATGCAAGTATGTGCTGTACAACATGGCATCACAGCATAACTCAACAATCATATAGATAAAGGCTCAGAAGAGCCATCATAGCATTTATTGCAAACAGGGGTCACAAAACCCATCATACAGAGCATACAAGCAACAAGCGGAAGCATTACATGTCTGGGTACAGACATTTACAAATGAAAAAGGCTGAAGAGCCTGACTATCTACAACATCCGATCAAGATCGTAGCTGAGGTACTAGCTACTAGTCGAAGTCCACGAGAACACTAGTAAGACCGAAGTCTCTGCTGCAAAAACATAAATGAAGCAACATGAGTACAAAGGTACTCAGCAAGACTTACATCAGATCCTAGCATACATGCATTTGTATCAAGAGGGTAATGTGGGGTTTAGTTGCAGCAAGCCAGCTTTGACTCTGTGGCTATCCTGTTCTACGACTACCAGAAACTCTGGAGGTGAGACAACGTACACGAGTCCACTAATCACCATACAATACACTACTATGGATTCATCCCCGTCTCCCTACGAGAAGGCCATCCATAGCACTCACACTTGTCTTGAGCATTTTAGAGTATCCACTTCAAGTTGTCTATGTACCATGTAAGCATCCAAGAAGTCCATAACCGCGGACCCGGCTATTCGAATAGATCATGTTAACCCTGCAGGGGTGTACTTCTTCACACACGCTCTCGCCACTTACCGCCATGTACACGTCATGTATCTCGGCAACCTTCAAGCGGAAGCCTGGCGAGGGTGTCGGCCACGACCTGACTAACCACACAAGACTCTAGTCCAGGTTTATCGCCTATTCGGGTTCCATCCGCAAGGAGATCCGGCCGGGGTGTCGCTCACGGCCCCAAACGATGTGTACAGGGTTCCCGAGCCCACCATCCAGGTGCCACTCGGTACACCAGGCCACGTGTGCCTAGTCTGTCCCAAGCCCACCCTGCCGGGTGCCACTTGGTAGAAAAATAGCACTACCTACAAACACCAGAAACTAGTTGCGACTCCTGGACAGAGATCAAGTTGGCTAATAAGTCGAGAGGGGCACTTAAGCATTCCAATGTGTGGTAGTATCGAGTCATTGGACAACATACATAGAACTCAGTGCTTAAGGACGGTTCCAGTGAGACAACCCACCATGTACTCCTACATGGCCTCCCACCGCTACCTTTACCAAATCGTGTTCACACACTTCACTCTCAGCATCAGAACATATCGTAACACTCCAATTCATTCCCAATGAACCAGACCTGACACAACTCTAAGCAATAGCAGGCATAGCATGGTAGAAACACATCAGTGGCTTCAATCAACTCCTACACATGCTAGTGGGTTTCAACTATTTACTGTGGCAATGACAGGTCATGCAGAGGAATGGGTTCAACTACCGCAGCACAAAGTAGCAGATGAATCGCTGTTGTCCTAATGCAATAACTGAGAGCAGGAGCGAGAGAGTAGGGTTTTATCGAAATGAACAAGGGGGTTTGCTTGCCTGGTAAATCAACAGAGGAGGCACTGCTTCATAGACAGGTACTCTGGAACAGCTCCGGAGCAGGACCTATCGAGAAGGAACGGTGCCGGCAATCAATATACAAACATATGCAACAATATGATGCATGAACATGGCATGAAGATGTGATGTTGTTTGAGCTAATGCAACTAGTAATCATTTGGTTTGAAGTCCATTTGAACCATAAGCTCAAATGCATCTCCAAAGTAGGCTCTTATATATGCCATAATGTGTTTTCTCATATACAGCATGTATAAGTTGGTTTGTCATGCATGAAACTAGTACAGATGGAAAGATTGCATTTTTCTGATAATTTTTCATATATAAATTATTTTAATCTGAGCTACGGTTGAATTGATATGAATTTTTGAAGTTTAAATCAATTTCTGGAATTTCCTGATTTAATATAAATCCAGAAATCATATACTGCGTCAGCATTGAGTAAGCATGACGTCAGCAGTCAACTGCGGCTGATGGGGTCAAACCTGACGTGTGGGGCCCACACGTCAGTGTCAGGGGGTTAAATAGGGTTAGTTTAATCCTAATTAAAAGGTTAGTGGTGCTGGGGCCCACTGTCAGTGTCAGGGGGGTTGGTTAACGGTGATTAGCACTAAGCTAATCACCTGCCGACGGGGCCCACTCGTCAGACCGGCGAGGTCGTCGGCGGCGACCTCTGGACGCGGCGGCGTCCGCGAAACAGGCCACGGGGGCGGCGTCGGAGAGCACCGGGGCGTAGCCCGGGCTCTCGCGCATCTGGTGGGGCAGGTGGAAGGAGCGGGGGAGGCCGGAGCTCGCCGGAGCAAAGCTCGCGGCGGCGGCCGGAGCTCGGCTTCGAGCGGGAACGGCTGCGGGGCACGGGGAGGCCACCTGAGGGGCTCGGCGGCACCCTCGTGGCACGGGAGCGCGAAGGGATGCTCGGTTTGGGCGGAGGCGGGCCGAGACGGCGAGGGCGACATGGACGGCGGCGAGAGGCTTCGGCCGTGGTGGGGAATGGAGCTACGGCGCGGGAACGAGGGGGAGAAGAGAGGGGAACGGTGGCGGAGCTCACCGCGGTTGCAGCGGCAGTCGAAGTGGGCTCGGGGACGCATTGGTGCGGCCGGAGCGTCGATGGGGATCCACGGCGGCCGGCGATGAAAAAGACGACGGCGACAGCTCCACGGGGTGTCCGGAGGGGCACGGCTTGACGGAGAGGTGCTGGACGACGTGGCGGGGCTACCGGACTCGAAGCGAGGGAGAGGGGGAGGTGGTGGCCGCGGCAACGGCGAGCGGTGGCGTCGGTGGCGTTCGGCCATGAGAGAGAGAGAAGGGGAAAAGCACGGAAGAGAGGGGGGTGAGGCCAGGGGATCAGGGCGGCACCGAGAAGAAACGTCGCGGCATCGCGCTGGCGGGGTAGGCAGGGAGGCGAGCTGGTGGCGTGGCGCTCCGCCCGTGCGCGCGCGTCGGCCACACGCCTGGCCGACTGGCGCCAGGAGGACGACGGCGGTGGTGGGCTGGGCTGGCTTGCTGGGCCAGAGGCGCCAGGTAAGAAGCCCAGGTAAGGTTTCCCTCTTTTATTTCTGTTTTCTAATTTTTTCTGACATATGTTTTGATTTAATTAAAATATTAAATCATTTAATTACCTTATGCCAATTTTTGCAGGAGCTAACTATATTATTCCAGAGCTCCTTTATAAATGGCATAATTTTTGGACATATATTAATATATATGACTAATATATTTCCAATGCAAATATTTATGCATTAATTCCAAATGCCCAAAATAAATACCTATGAGCTCTTAAAAATATTGGTTTGATTTTTATCTCTGTCCAATATTTTCAGAGAGCAACATGAGCATTTTCTTGGACCCTTTTGGAGAAACTTTTATTTGGGTCATTTTCAAAAATGATTCTGAGGGTTCCACCAATCCTCATTTCAAATTTAAATGAGATTTAAACATGATGCACAAATGACTAGCTAGTCTAGGTCATACCAGACTAGGGATGTGACACACTAGCATCACACATAATCTCAAAAGGCAAGTTCCAATTAGGTGGTTGAACAACAGGTGCAGTAATTAAGGCTTTCTTTAGTGTTTCAAAGGCTTCTAAACAATCATCATCAAACACAAAGGGAAATATCCTTTTTCAAAAGATTCGTAAGCGGCCTAGAAATTTTAGAAAAGTCTTTGATAAACCAGCATGACCAAGGAAACTACAAATACCTTTGATATCTTTAGGACATGGCATTTTCTCAATTGCATCAACCTTGGCTTTGTCCACCTCAATGCCTCTTTCAAAAATTTTATGGCCCAAAACAATACCTTTGTTAACCATAAAGTGGCACTTCTCCCAATCCAAGACGAGATTTGTTTGTTCACATCTCTGCAAAACTTGATCAAGATTGCTTAAACAATCATCAAAAGATTCCCATAAACAGAAAAGTCATCCATGAAAACCTCAACAATCTTTTCACAAAAATCAGAGAATATAACAGTCATACATCTTTCAAAAGGTAGCAGGTGCATTACATAAACCAAAAGGCATACGTCTATAAGCAAAGGTTCCAAAGGGACAAGTAAAAGTGGTCTTTTCTTGATCAGGTTGTAAAACAGGTATTTGTGAAAAACTAGAATATCCATCAAGGAAGCAAAAATGTGTCTGCTTAGATAATCTTTCTAACATTTGATCGATAAAAGGAAGAGGGTAATGATCTTTTATAGTTGCTTTGTTTAATTTTCCATAATCAATTACCATCCTATAGCCTGTGATAAATCTTTGTGGAATGAGCTCATTCTTATCATTAAGAATAAGAGTAATACCTCCCTTCTTAGGGTAAAAACGAACATGACTTACCCATCTACTATCAGTTATAGGATAGATTATACCTACTTCCAGAAGTTTCAATATTTCCTTTCATACCACTTCTTTCATCTTCTGATTTAACATAGTTGACAATGTTTTATTTTATAGTCTTCTCGTGCATGTAGTGTGTTCAATAAGTTGGAGCAGCAAAACTTCACCGTCATGCATTGTCGATTGAAATTGACTGGAGAACCCAAGTGAAACCTATACGTTGTCAAGATCGTCTCCCAAGGCACCAAGGAACAAACCGATGAACCAATAGATAGAACAAATGAACCGCCCAACAAGGCTAGAAGAGGGTTCCAAGTAAAGAAACATGAGGAGGAGAAGGTGTGACAACCAAGATGACTCATAGATTCGAAGACATATTAATGAAGGAGGATGCATGAGTCAAGCGCTCTTACATCAAGGATGAAAAAAGGCGGAGAGGTTTGACTTCCTGATGAATGCGACCGAGAAGAAGCTCAAGCTCAAAGAGAAGAGGACCATGATCGAGGAGAAGAACATGGTGCTCAAGGAGAAGAAAGTGGAGACCGCAGTCGCTTCGGAGGAAGCAAAGATGCTCACCTTGAAGGTGGCAGAGTTGTATGATGATGCAAGAATGATCATGCAAGCCGTCCATTTCAAGATGGTGTAGTAGGAGAAGGATGAGCGAGAGAGGGCGGAGTAGGAGAAGATTGAGGTGGTGGATAAGGAGTCGGAGGCGGCCAACACGGGGACAATGCTAGATTGAGCATGCCAGATTGCATGATGTACGTGACTAATACTCTTTTATGATTGGGTATTTAAAAACTAAGCAAACTTGTTTTTTTGTTGCGATCAGCTACCATGTGATTCGGCGTTGACGTGATCTGGCACACGCTATGCATCATACATATTTGAATTTCAATTGGCTTTTCATATGCAGACAGCTGATGACCCACAAGTATATGGGGGTCAATTGTATCCTTTTTGATAAGTAATAGTGTTTAACCCAACGAGGAGCAGAAGGAAATGACAAGTGGTTTTCAGCAAGGTAATGTCTGCAAGTGCTAAAATTGTAAGTAGCAGAGTAGTTTGATAGCAAGATAATTTGTAAAGAGCAAGTAACGATAGTAGTAAAAAAAGTGCAGCAAGGTAGCCCAATCCTTTTTAGGCAAAGGACAGGCCAAAACAGTTTCTTATGATAAGCAAAGTGTTCTTAAGGGTACACGGGAATTTCATCTAGTAACTTTCATCATGTTGGCTTAATTCATGTCCCGTACTTTGATAATTTGATATGTGGGTGGACCGGTGCTTAGGTGTTGTACTTACTTGAACAAACCTCCTACTTATGATTAACCCTCTCGCAAGCATCCGCAACTACGAGAAAAGTATTAAGAATAAATTCTAACCATATTATTAAACTTTTGGATCCAATCGGTCCCTTATAGAACAGCGCAAAAATTGGGGTTTAAGATTCTGTCACTCTCGCAACCCACCATCTAATAAATACTCCACAATGCATTCCCTTAGGCCAAAATATGGTGAAGTGTCATGTAGTCGACGTTCCCACACCACTAAGAGAATGGCAACATACATATCATTAAAATATCAAACACATATCAAGTTCACATGATTACTTGCAAAACGAGTTCTCCCGTGACCTCTAGAACAGAAGTAACTACTCACAAATGATAAACATTCTCAAGATCATAGGGGTATTAAAGAGCATAATGGATCTGGACATATAATCTTCCACCAAATAAACCATATAGTAATCAACTTCAAGATGTAATCAACATTACTAGTCACCCACAAGCACCAATCTATAGTTTTGATACAAAGATTGAACACAATCGATGAACTAGGGTTTGAGAGGAGTTGGTGTTGTTGAAGATGTTGATGAAGATAGCCCTCCCCAAGATGGGAGAGTTGTTGGTGATGATGATGACGATGATTTCCCCCTCCGGGAGGGAAGTTCCCTCGGCAGAATCGCTCCGCCGGAGGGCAAAAGTGCTCCTGCCCAAGTTCCGCCTCGAGGCGGCGGCGCTTCGTACAGAAAGTCCTCCCCTCATTTTTATAGGTCAAAATGACTTATATACCAGAAGATGGGCACCGGAGGTGGGCTGAGGAGGGCAACACCCACTAGGGCACGCCTGGGCCTCCTGGCATGCCCAGGTGGGTTGTGCCCACCTCGTGGCCCCTCTGCTACTTATTTGCTCCAATAATTCTTAAATATTCCATAAAAAATCCTCGGGAAGTTTCAGCTCATTTGGAGTTGTGCAGAATAGGTAGCTTGACGTAGCTTTTTTAGGTCCATATTTCCAGCTGCCAGAATTCGCCCCATTTATGCATACCTTGCATATTATGAGAGAAAAGGCATGAGAATTACTGCAGAAAGCATTATTATACAATAAAACAACATATATAAAAGTGTGAAAACATGATGCAAAATGGACATATCAACAGCTTTGAATTGGCATCTGGGTGTGTGAACTGACTCCCTGTCCGTAACGGATGCGGTATCCCGTTCACGTGTCAGGCTGACATATGGCTTCATTGAGGAGTATGCCGTCCTAGGTGCCAAACTTTGTATGCATGATTTGTTTAATAAATCACTACGTGGAATGTTTTTTAAAATAAAAATGCAGAGTCGCCAGCTCTATCTTGATGAAGAAGAGAGACGCTAGACCTACAACTATGGAGGATTTTTTCACTGGATTAAGAGCCTCACCAATAGTTTGTTAATAGAGCTTCCAAAATAATCATTTATTGGGGCTCAAGTAATGGTATTTTGGTTATTGGGGATGAACACTCGGGCTAATCCCTAATAATCTCATCATTGTGCAGAACCCTGCTAAGAAGACACATTTATCACACTCTCGAACCAAACTGTGTGCAATGCAGGGATCAGGGCATCTCCAAAGGAAACCCGCAAATTTCCTCCCATATCCATCCACGGATAAGGGGACTTGTCCGCGGACATGGATGCACGAGGCTGGCATCCAACCATAGCCGCATACATTGCAAATACTTTTTCAACAAACCGGATAAAATTCATGCAAACATGGGCGGATTTCCTATAAACATGATGAATTTCATACAAACCGGACGAAAACGGTTACATTTTGGACATGGATACTCTACACTAGCCTACTGTCGACCGTGGTGGATCCCTTTGTCATCCTCATTTCCAACAACCCGCTCACCGGATTGTCGGGGTCCCGGAGGTATATTCTTCTCCTGTATCTTCCCTATGTCCGGTTGTGCCCTCATCAGAGTGGCAAAGAGGGTGCTTTAGCCGAAGGGAAAGGGGGTCCGCTTCTATGGATCCCAGGCGGGGCCGACAATGGTCAGAGATAAAGAAGGAACCAGACAGGTCACTAGTTGTACAAGCCGGCTACACGTTGGCGGTGGCCTTCCTGGGACCCAAGCGGAGGCGGCCTGCCGTGTTCTACTTTCCCTCGATGCTGGCAGTTGATATGTCCATTTTGCATCATGTTTTTCTACTGTTAACTATCAGGTTTTGGGTCATTATTTTATTTTACGATGCAATTATAATGCATTTTCTCTTTTATTTTGCAAGTTTCACATGAAGATGGAGATTACCGACAACTGGAATTCTGGCCCTGAAAAAGCCACAACAAAGAAAGATATTCTCCAGAGCTACAAACAACCTGAAAATTTATGGAAAGTATTTTTGGAATTAATAAAACTACTAGTGGAATAAATACCAGGAGGGCACCCACCAGAGAGTCATGAGCTCAGGTGGAGCCCCCCCGAGGTGCGACGGGTGAAGTCGTGACCCCACTAGCAGGCCTCTAGGGCCATCTTTCTCCTATATGATGCTATTTTCCTTGAAAAAAAATCAAGAGAACACTTCCGGGAGAAGCACCGTCGTCTCTAGGTGGAACCTGTGTGATGTCTACTACACAACTTTGTCCTGGTAGACTCGTGTTGGGCCTCCAAGCGCCAAGTTTTGTAGGACAGTATCAATTTTCCCTCAAGTGGATGACCTAAGGTTTATCAATCTTTGGGAGGCATAGGATGAAGATGGTCTCTCTCAAACAACCCTGCAACCAAATAACAAAGAGTCTCTTGTGTCCCCAACACACCAAATACAATAGTAAATTGTATAGGTGCACTAGTTCGGTGAAGAGGTGGTGATAAAAGTGTAGTAATGATAGTAGATGTTGATTTTTGTAATAGGAACAACAAAAAACAACAAGGTAACGAGTAACAAATGTGAGTGCAAACGGTATTGCAATGCTTGAAAATGAGGCCTAGGGTTCATACATTCACTAGTGCAATCTCTTAACAATGCTAATATAATTGGATCACACAACCATCCGTCAACGTGCGATGAAGAATCACTCCAAAGTTCTTATCTAGCAGAGAACATATGAAAAAATTGTTGTAGAATACGAAGCCACCTCAAAGTTATCCTTTCTGATCGATCTATCCAAGAGTTCATACTAAATTAACACCAATTTATCCTTTCCGATTGATTTGTCCAAGGGTTAGTACTAAAATAACACCATATGATACACATCAACCAACTCTAATGTCACCTAGATACTCCAATGTCACCACGAGTATCCGTGAGTTGATTATACGATATGCATCAAACAATTTTAGATTCATAATATTCAACCCAACACAAAGAACCTCAAAGACTTCCCCAAGATTTCTATCGTAGAAACAAAAACGAGAACGTGCATCAACCCCTAACATAGATTACCCCAATGTCACCTCGGGAATCCGTGAATTGAGTTCCAAAACACATATCAATTGAATCAATATGACACCCCATTATCACCACGAGTATTCATAGCAAGACATACATCAAGTGTTCTCAAATCGATAAAAGTATTCTATCCGACAAGAACAAGATCTCAAAGGGAAAACTCAATCCATCACACCAAAATAGAGAGGGAGAAACTCCATATGATCCAACTATATTAAAAAGCTCGCGGTACATCAAGATTGTGTTGAATCAAGAACACGAGAGAGGGAGAGAGATTAAACACATAGCTACTGGTGCAAAGCCTTAGCCCTGAGGGTGGACTACTCCCTCTCATCATGGTGGCTGTCAGAATGATGAAGACGGCCTTAGGTGATGATTTGCCCCTCCGTCAAGGTGCCAAAACAGGGTCAAGATTGGGTTTTCATTGATACAAAGGCTTGCAACGTCGGAACTTCCGATCTATGTTAACTTTCAGAGGTTTCTGAATATATAGGATTTTTTGGCGTTGGTTTCACGCAAAGATGGGCCTAAGGGGGCCCACCATGCACCAGCGCACGCTAGGGGGGCTGACGTGCCCTGGTGTCTTGTGGGAAGCAGGGCCCCCCCTCTAGTGGTTCTTTGCTCAATTATTTCTCTTTTCTTCCAAAAAAATCACCAAAAAGTTTTGTCCAATTTCAAGAACTTCTATTTCTGCAGAAAAACAACACCACGGTAGTTTTCTGCTGAAAATAGCGTCTGTCCGGGTTAGTTCCATTCAAATCATACCAAAACCATCTAAAATTGTTGTAAACATGGCATGAATACTTCATAAATTACAGATAGGTTGGAGACATATCAGCATCCCCAAGCTTAATTCCTACTCGTCCTCGAATAGGTAAATGATAAAATAAATAATTTATGAAGTGTGAATGATAGCATAGTGCATAAGTTTGATCAATAATAATTCAATCACTTTTCCTAAAATCATAACATCAACTCTTTCTCATAAAACTTATCATGATAAAATAGCAATCAATTCACATGTTATGGTTCAAACAATGCCTTCTCTTGACACTAAACAACCTATGTTCTTAGTCACCAAACAATTGCAATTCAACTTATCCTCAACAAATTCTAAGTAAGATCTCCACATACTCAATCATCATATAGTCAACTATGATTGCTAGTACTCAAAGCATATTTTTAGAACAAGTGGCATCCATCGAACACAGAGAAAGATAGGGGCTTAATGTTTCGCCTCCCAACTCATTTATCATAGAGATAATTGTCAACAATGAGAAATCATGATCAAATATATTTGATCGGCCATATGGCCTAGATCTTTCCCCACCACACGATGCTTGCGAACTAGAGAATAATTGAGGTTGAAATGAGAATGCATACTATTGAGTCTTGCATAAAAGTAAATACTGAAAAGTAAAAGATAGGCCCTTCACAGAGGGAAGCAGAGGTTGTCATGCGCTTTTAATTTTTGGATGCACAATCTCTTAATGCAAAAGAACATCACATTATATCGCCCCTTATGATAGCAACCTTTATTATGCATCCGTCGCTTTTATTACTTTACCAATCACAAGTTTGTACAACCTTTATTTTCACTTACAATAAAATAGCAAACATATTTAGGAGCAGTTTTCAATGCTTTATACACCGATGACAACTTACTTGAAGGATCTTATTCTGTCCATAGGTAAGTATGGTGGACACTCATGGCAAGAAACTGGGTTTAAGGGTTTGATGTCCCACAAGTATAGTGGATCAATCGTAGTCATTCCGATAAGTAAGAGTGTCGAACCCAACGGAGAGCAGAAGAAAATGACAAGTGGTTTTCAGCAAGGTAATATCTAATAAGTGGTTTGATGCATGCTACAATATTTGCGCTTGTGTGTGAGATAATCTTAAGATCATGTGTTTGATAATTTTATGCTTTAATGTGTGCTTGCTTGATGATATCTATGATATGTGTGTATGATCAATCATATTTGTCCTTGGTGATGAGTGCATGTTCTTGACAGCTTATCATTTTGAGCGCTCCACTAACATGTATGTGACATGGAAGAATGACCCATGATCCTAATCGATTGTGCATTTGCATTCAAAAACAAATTTTAAATAATGCAGAAATTTAGGGGGAGCTCTTGCTTATCACATACTTCTCAAAGCGATGATGTATTTCATTTATATTATCATTTGTCGAAGCTTTAATCTATGTGTTGTCATCAATTACCAAAAAGGGGGAGATTGAAAGTGCAACTAATCCCCGGGTGGTTTGGGTAATTCATAACAACATATAGCTCATTGAACTAATATCCATTCAAGCTAAATATTTCAGAAAGTTCAATGATTGGCATGGCATGGAATAGAGATGTGGACCCCTCAAAATGCTAAGGACAAAGATTGGCAAAGGCTCAAGACTCTTCATTTTCATTTTAGTGATCCAAGATCGCATTGAGTCCATAGGAAAGCCAATACTATTAAAAGGGGATTGGGTGTTGCTTAATGGTCTACTTGCTCAAAGTGCTTAGTGATATTGCTCCAAAACCCTCAACCACTATCTCATTTCCACATATGTCCAAAACATAAAGTCAAACTCGGCCCCACCGATTTGATCTATCTGGCGCCACCGAGTTCTGTTGACATAGCCACTGCCAGAAACCCTAGTCAATTTGGTCTCACCAATACGGCTCTCGGTCTCATCGAGATGGCATTGCAAACTCTCTATTTCCCTTCGTAATGTTTCGGTCTCATCGAACTAAGCGATCGGTCCCACCGAGTTTGCATTGTGAACTCTCTGTTTCCCTTCATAATGTTTCGGTCTCACCGAAAGGAGCGATCGGTCCCACCGAGTTTGCTTCACCAACTCTGTCGTGGAAATATCAGGTCAGATGTCCTCGTGAAAGGACTTAGTTGTGGATCCATCGCGACGGGTTAGCTTGAAGGGGTTAAACCGGACAAAGGACACGAGAGTTTTATACTAGTTCGGCCCCTTATTATGAAGGTAAAAGCCTACGTCTAGTTGTGATGGAATTATTGGGGTTTCGATTACGAGGGAGCAAACACGCTATGCCTGGCTTTCGAGTTGTTGTTTTTCTTGTCCCTGAACCGCCGCCGGGTCGTCCCTATATATACACAGGTTGACGCCCGGCCGGTTTACGGATTCTTGAGGCCGGCTCATACAAGTGTCCGGCTCGGTCTCTGCCTCCGTGACTTACAATACAAGTTATACAACTATGGTGGTTTACAACTATGGGCCCTAATCCGCCTTTGGGTTCTGGGCCTCAAAGCTTCATCTGTAAAGCGCCATCTTCTTGGTCTTCATGGGCTTCAATATAGTTGATGGTGAACCAGCCCCTCCTGGGCGGTTTACACTCAGTAGTTATATCCCCAACATTAGGCCCCAGGTTGATTTGAACCAGTTCATGACAATCTTCAATACTTAGAGAAATTCCGTGAACATCTTCTGATGTTTCTTGTAAACCGCCATGATGTCTTCTCCTGTAAACTTTATTAAACCGCCATGATGTCATCTTCTGAATATTGTAGTGAATCATCATGATGTCATCTCTATATAAAAAGATTCCCTTCATTTAATTAATTCCCAAAAATTGAGGCAACAGTTACGTGCCTTGCCGCTTCAGGCTCATTGATTCTCGTGCCTGTCGCTTATCTTCTTGCCCCTTATAAATAAGACCGGGGGGTCCTTCCATTTTATCCCCTTGCCTCTTTGTCTCGTCTTCCTCCTCGCGACCCGAAGAACTCAAACATCGCCGCCGCCGTCGACCTCGAAGCTCTGCGTCAGTTCTGGCCGCTGCATCAACCTGAATGCTCCAGAGATCTCCTCCGCTGCTCCTGAAAATCCGGTAAGATTTCTTCCTTTAACCCTAGATCTCCATTAGGGCTTCGTGTTCATCCATGTTCCTCAATGTTCATTAGCACTTATCTTTTTTTCCTTTAGCATCTTACTGAATCTAGCTAGGCCTAACAACCTCCTTTTGCGCTAGATCCATAGCTTTAATCTGCCATACTGCAGCATCTTGTTGTTCCTAGAAAAATCCCATCTGGACCTTCTCTGTTCTGCTTAATGCCATTGTAGGACTCAGAAAATTTCCTTTACTGAACCACGGTAGATCCAAAATTATATCACCATTTTGTGAAACTTGTTTCTGCAACACTTAGTGAATTTCTTCTCTGCTGCTTCTAGTATAGGCGGTTTAACTCGTAGAAAATCATAATCCGCCTGGTACCATTAGCCCTCAATTAAACCGCCATCCTGACTTGAGTAGCAATAGCCGGTTTAACATGTATAATTCCCCGGTTTAACACCGGTTTGTACACATCAACCTCGAATCATAAACCGGCCTTCGTACTTTTTCAGTTTGCCTTCCAAAATGACCAAGCAATTCGCCGCTTGCAACTGGGTTCCTTCCCGGATCACAGAAACGTAGCTCAATGGATATGTTTTAACTGGCGCTTTGGCCAAGAAAGATGTCCTCCATTGGCGAGTTCCTGGCCCTGAGTGCCCTCCAGTACGTCAAGACGGAGAAGTGATTGTGTTCATGCAGCATCTCGACCGGGGTTTTAGCCCGCCCGGTTCAAAGTTTTTCCGGGATGTGCTTGCTAGCTTCCAACTCCATCCTCAAGACATTGGACCAAACTTTGTGTCCAACATATGCAATTTCCAAGTGTTCTGCGAAGTTTACCTTCAAGAAGAACCAACTGTTGAGCTCTTCTGAGACTTTTTCCACTTAAACCGCCGAACCGAATTCTCTGACGGCCCCAACACTGAACTTGGCAACATGTCAATTCAGAAGAGGAAGGAAGTCGATTTCCCTCATGCCAAACACCACAGCCATCTGAAGGACTGGAATAAAACATGGTTCTATTGTCAAAACACCGCGCCTGCTGATGGAAACCCTCTGCCGGGTTACCGCGCTCACCGGCTTAGCAATGGCCATCCACTGCCTCCGCGTCTTACTGCCAAAGAATGACAAGCTTATGCACCTCAACTTGCTAAGCTCCGGGCCTTTCTAGCAAATGTCTTAACCGGCATTGACCTCGTTCGTTGCTGGGTTTCAAGGGGTATCCTGCCCTTAAGCCGCTGCTCCAGTTTGATGCATGAGTATACCGGGAACATCAAAGACCCTCAACGGTATCATGAGATAGAGATGACTGACAATGAAGTTACTGAATCTGTGAAGAAGATGCTAGATGAACCGATCGCTGAATGCAGCAAAACCGGATTGGCCCCCTTCTATACCTCCAACAAACCGCCAGTAGTAAGAAGTTTACCTTTTCTACCTTTATTGATCCGTCTCCGCTTTAACATTGTTCTGATAACCCTTTGTTTGCTTTTACAGACCAAAGATTCTTTCTGCAAGAGGAAAGCTTCAGACAAACCGGTGAGGGCTCCTCGTGCAAAAAGCAAAGTCACGAAGAAAGCAGCAAAGAAGAAAACCGTCGAGTCCTCTGATCCGCCCGAAGACGTTGATGAGTCAAATCCAGAGGTAGAACTTGACTCCCTTGGTTCATTTTTCATACACCTTATTGACAATGAATATTCGCAGGATGATGCAGAGGCCAGTTGTGCGGACCATGTAGAGGTAATCTCTCTTTCCTCTGATTCAATTCATGTGCCGGTTCAAAAATTTCACCGTGCAGTTCAGAAAGTAAAATACTCTCACCCTCTTGCTCATTTGGATCCGGAAATTTCTTTGAAGACATAGCAACCTGAAGGTCGTCGCACAACCCGGTACAGTGGCCAGCAAGTCACTTCCTCCGGTTTACCAGATACCCCAAACCAGAAATGTCGTCTAGAGGTCTCTTGCTCTTTCAATAAACCTTATCCCTTAAAGGGTTGCTTCCGATACCCCCTTAATCCGTCTGATTCAAATTATCAGGTAACTTCTAACTCTTCATCTGGCGATTCATCAACCACGCAAATGCCTCCCCTCAAGACCGTCCCTGGGTAAGTATACTGGCTTTAGCTTTGTTTTCTTGCACCGGTTTACCAACTAACCTCTGTTTTAATATTACAGTGCCAAAGCCCGACTGGAAAAGAAGGCAAAAACCAATGTCCCTACTAAGGAAGTTGACCCGGACAGGACTTTAGAAGGTGGTGACAGAGATGCTGACATCGCTATGGATGATCCTGTACCCCAAGGTCAGGATACCTATGCTGATCCGCCAGAAGTCAACCCGACCAGTCCTCATGCTAATCCCCCAAGTCCAGCCATGGACGAAGATGTGCCAAGCCCGGCCAGGGATATTGTCAATCCGCCAAACCCATCAAAAGGTGGCGATGATGATGTTGTTATCACAGGTACTGGTCACACCATCCCTGGCAACCTAGTTGCCTTGTCAAAACATACTGCTAAGGAGGAATTCGCTACTATGGGCAAGGGGAAAGGGAAGACAGATTTATCCAGCTTCATCAACCTTAGCGCCGAGGAGCTCCATTCTGGATTTTTAAACCGTATATACACAAGCCGGGATTATGAGGCCGGTTTGGTGAACTTAATGAAGGAACGCTATGAGGTAATCTTCAAAACACTTGAAATTTGCTTGTTCTGTACATCAACTCCATTGTAGCCCCCAAGGGCCGGTTTATCTCTTGAAGATAAACCGGGACTTTTAAGAACTCTTCAAGTAAGTAGCCCCCAAGGGCCGGTTTACCTCTTGAAGATAAACCGAGACTTTTTGTTAAACATTTTATCCTTATTAACTGCCTTCACCTTTGACTGATCAATTGTGCATTAGCTCCCAAGTGCCAAGCTTAATACTTGTATTGAGCCTTGGGACTTTAAATATCCGTTTTAAGAAGAAATCCACATTAGCCCCCAAGTGCCAAGTGTATAACTTGTTATGTGCTTGGGACTTTAACAACTTTATCATCTGACTTTTGCATACCGAAATAAAAACCAAAGATTCCCAAGTCGCCGATCTTCAAGAAAATATCAAGTCCCAACAAGAAGAGACCTCTAAGGCCAAAGAGGAGCTAAAGGGCGCTTTGACATCCATGGAACAATTCAAGGATGGCTTCAAAAATGAACGCACCAACTGGGAAACTTAGAAGGCTGCTTTGTTGAAGCGGGCTGAAGACGCTGAAGCAGCTCTTAAACCGGTGGCGGAAGAGCTGACTGGGCTGAAACATCAAGTGAATGCCATGACTTCTGCAATTTTTGGTAAGTACTTTGTAATAGCCTATTCTGAAGTACCTTCAATTCTGCCGGTTTAACATTAAATTTTGAAACCGTTGTAGGTAATCGCATTGCTCATCTGGGCGCAGATATGCGGATGAAGTTGAAGGCAGCTTACACGTTGATTGAGTAACTGTATACTGGTGCACAACGAGTCATATGTGCAGCTTCATACAACAAACTGGCACGAACTTTAATCAAGGATAGTTTGGCCAGGCTATCAATGACTCCTGCTCAGATAGAGGAGTTGAAGCGATCTGCTGCCAGGGCTAGTGCTTTGTTAGCACTGACTCGTGCAAAATCATGGATAGCTGACCTGGATCCAGTTGATATTGCCAAGGGCTATCCGGATGAACAAGAAAATGGATTAGCATTTGATAATGAAGCCCTCAAAGCCCTGACCAAGGAGATGCATCCAGTAGCAATTCAATTGGCTGAAGAGGTGAACTTGACTGCTCATCGGTCCTTCTATGATGTCAACAACCATCGAGTTGACACTGCTGTGAAAGAAGTGTAGACTATTATTCCGCCAATTCGTAAGCACACTTATGCCCCTGATGTTGAACCGTCGAATCTTATAAGTGAAGAGGCTGTGTTTCAAGCTTTAACCCGGATTGACTGGACCACCGTTGACTTCCAGCCACTGGGTGGGGAGGAGGAGGTTGAACCGACGCCTGAGGATCCATCAACCTCACGTCAACCTGGCGATGAATCTTAATCCGACAATTGGGTTATTTTCACAGACTTTGTTTTGTGTAAGAACAATCATTATTTTGGGCCTCAAAGCGCCTTGTAATACGCTAGTTAAAATAATTTGATCTGCGGCATTGATACATGACTTTGTTTGATCCGCCATGATATTTGTTGTGCTTGATTATACACTTTGATAATTTCATGCAATCCTGATGTCTGCATAAAAAGAATTGTCCGGGCGGTTTATCGCCGGACGGGTCACAATGCCCAATACAAAGCCCAGTTAATTACCAAAGCTGAATCAAAATATGAAATAAATCATACCTGTGATATTAAATCACTTAGTTGGTTTACCAACTTGGATTGTAGTAAGGGTGAGAACCCAAATCTGGAGTATTGATAACTCTCACCATGCATTGGTGGTGTATATGATAAACCATACCGGGTTGTGATAAACACCGGATGATCATGCTGGCGACATGTAGTCAAAGCCAGTCCGGGATATTAAACACTGGTTTGATAATAAATATGGTCCGACAACTTGTAGCTGAAAGCCAAGCTTGGTTAACAAACACTGGGTTATTATGATGACTGAAAAGCCATACCGGGTCAATAGACGCTGGTTCAACATAAATTTTAACAAAGGGGTAAAAAACTTGGCAAAAAGCAAATAAAAACCATGTAGTCGATGCTTTTCAAGGACTGGCAGGCCCAAATTCGAGGCTTTTCATGGGCTGCCAGGCTGCTGAGTTAAACCATTTTGCAAAGCCTTTTAAGATGGACCTCCAACTAACCAATCGTTGTTTTAAATTTGACAAGTTCAGGGTCTGTATAAGATTGACTTGTCAAACGTTCTGGGGGTCATGCCAGGATTACATGGATAGGAGTGGCTTACTTGATGAAGGCAGGTTAACACGGGGTTTTAGGTGAATACACTAGGCTTCCATGCCATGCTTGATAGCATATTACAAGGGTCGTTTCAAACTCTTTGTTGCAGTGCACAAAGAGCCCCCAAGTAATTTTTGTGAGCTATGCTCAATGGGTGCCTATGTTTTAGCTGTGCATAGCATCCAGACTCTCTTTGGCCCCTTGGGTGTGAAGCTCCCAAGCTGTGTTGTGGCATGATAGCCGGTTTAACAGGTAGTACTCCGCTTTGTCAGCTGAAGCCCGCATGTAACCAAAAGATATTTGAGGAAAAACAGCAGAGGCCCTACTTATAGCAAGGATGCCGGTTTATTATATTGATCATACTATATACATTGTCAAAATATGTACATGAGAGAAGCCTATGGCTCAAGTGTAGTAAGGCCGAAGGAGAGCTATGTTCCATGGCCGCCGGGTCTCCTCCTCAGAACTGCGTGAGTTGTCTCGAACGTCAATGAGGTAGTATGATCCATTGTGCAAATTCTTGCTGACCACAAAGGGCCCTTCCCAAGGTGGGGATAATTTGTGCATATCGGCCTGGTCCTGGATGAGCCGGGGCACTAAGTCGCCTTCTTGATAGGTTCTTGTTTTAACCCGACGGCTGTGATACTGCCGCAAGTCTTGCTGATAAACCGCCGAACAAGCCAAAGCCATGTCCCGCTTTTCATCTAACAGGTCCAACGCCTCCTGGCGAGCTTGCTCGTTGTCCGCTTCAACATAATTAGCAACCCGGGGCGAATCATGACGAATATTGCTTGGGAGGACCGCTTCTGCCTCGTAAACCATGAAGAAAGGTGTGTAACCCGTTGATCTGTTGGGAGTGGTGTTGATGCTCCATAACACAGAGGGTAATTCTTCCACCCAACAACCCGGTGTCCGCTTTAAAGGAACCATGAGACGGGGCTTGATACCCTTCAAGATTTCTTGATTTGCTCTCTCAGCTTGACCATTGGACTGGGGGTGCGCCACGGATGGTATATCAAGCCGGATGTGCTCTCTCTGACAGAAGTCCTCCATCTCACCTTTAGAAAGGTTTGTGCCATTATCCGTGATGATGCTATGTGGAAAGCCAAAGCAAAAGATGATCTTTTTGATAAATTGAACCGCCGTGGCTGCATCACACTTGCTTACGGGCTCTGCTTCAACCCATTTAGTGAATTTATCAACAGCCACCAACAGGTGGGTCTTCTTATCCTTGGATCGCTTAAAGGGTCCCACCATATCAAGCCCCCAAGTAGCAAACAGCCAAGTGATGGGAATCATCCATAGCTCTTGAGCCGGAACATGAGCTCGGCGTGAAAATTTCTGACAAGCGTCACACCGCTTTACCAGATCCTCAGCATCAGCATGAGCTGTCAACCAATAGAACCCATGACGAAAAGCTTTAGCCACCAGGGACTTTGAACTGGCATGGTGACCACAATCCCCTTAATGGATTTCACGTAGAATCTCTTGGCCTTCTTCAGGAGAAACACAACGCTGGAATACGCCCGACACACTATAGTGGTGTAACTCGCCATTGTGAATAACCATGGACTTTGATCGCCAGACTATCTGTCTGGCTAGAACCTCATCATCTGGTAGCTCGCCCCGGTTCATATACGCCAAATATGGAATCGTCCAATCCGGAATTACATGTAAAGCGGCCACCAATTGGGCCTCAGGATCAGGAACAGCTAAATCCTCCTCTATAGGCAACTTAACAGACGGGTTATGCAAGATATCTAAAAAGGTATTGGGTGGTACCGGTTTACGCTGAGATCCAAGCCGGCTTAAAGCATCTGCTCCTTCATTTTTGCGCCGATCAATATGCTCAACCTGATAACCGTTGAAGTGACCCGCCACAATATCCACCTCACGTCTGTAAGCCACCATGAGAGGATCCTTAGAATCCCAAGTGCCAAAAACTTGTTGGGCCACCAGATCAAAGTCTCCAAAGCACCATACCCGGCTTAAATTCATTTCCTTGGCCACACGGAGACTGTGAAGTAAAGCCACGTACTCAGCTGCATTGTTAGTACAGGGAAACATTAAACAGAGAACGTGACGAATTTTATCACCTCGAGGGGAAGTAAGGACAACTCTAGCCCCCGAGCCCTCCAATTGCTTGGATCCATCGAAGTGAATAGTCCAGTATGTGTTTATCCGGTTTGTCCTCTGGTGCCTGTAACTCGGTCCAATCATTGATGAAGTCAACAAGCGCCTGAGATTTGATGGCTGTGCGAGGCATATACTTCAACCCATGTGGACCAAGCTCAATTGCCCACTTTGCAACCCGGCCAGTTGCTTCCCGTTTTGAATGATATCGCCCAGAGGAGGAGAACTGGCCACTGTGATGGGATGGCCTTGAAAGTATTGTTTGAGCTTTCGACTTGCCATAAAAACCCCATATACCAACTTCTGCCAATGCGGATATCGTTGCTTTGACTCGATAAGCACTTCACTGATATAGTGAACCGGCCGTTGAACCGGATATTCCTTTCCAGCCTCCTTGCGCTCAACTACAATTTCCACACTGATAGCACGGGCATTAGCAGCCACGTACAATAACAAGGGCTCCTTGTCAACCGGAGCAGCAAGGACCGGTGGTTCAGCCAACTGCCGCTTCAAGTCCTCAAACGCCAATCAGCCGCATCACTCCAGACAAAAGTGTGTTTTCTTCAACATCTGATATAGAGGGATCGCCTTCTCTCCCAAGCGGCTAATAAACTGGCTTAGGGCTGCAATTCGACCTGCCAGACGCTGAACATCATTAATACATGCCAGTTTAGCCAACGATGTAATCGCCTTGATCTTTTCTGGATTAGCTTCAATGCCTCTGTTGGACACCAGAAAGCCTAAGAGCTTGCCTGCCAGAACATCGAAAACACACTTGTCGGGATTAAGTATCATCTTATAAACCCGAAGATTGTCGAAGGCGTCCTTGAGATCATCTATCAATGTCTCCTTCTTCCTTGATTTTACTACAATGTCATCCACATATGCATGAACATTGCGCCCAATCTGAGTGTGAAGACAATTCTGCACACAACGTTGATAAGTTGCTTGGGCACTCTTGAGCCCAAAGGGCATAGAAACATAGCATAAGGCTCCAAAGGGAGTGACGAAGGTTGTCTTCTCCTGGTCCTTAACTGCCATTTTGAAACTCAAACGCTCACAACCCGCCGTCACATCAATGATCTGATCAATACGCGGGAGAGCAAAAGGATCTGCCGGACAAGCCTTGTTCAAATCTGTGTAGTCCACACACATGCGCCAAGTGTCATTTTTCTTAAGAACTAGCACCGGATTAGCCAACCACTCAGGGTGAAACACTTCGATGATAAACCCAGCAGCCAACAGCCGGGCTACCTCCTCACCAATGGCCTTGCGTCTTTCCTCGTTAAAGCAGCGAAGAAACTGATTGACCGGTTTAAACTTGGGATCAATATTGAGAGTGTGCTCAGTGAGTTCCCTCGGTACACTTGGCATGTCAGAAGGCTTCTATGAAAAAATGTCCCGGTTCTCACGGATGAACTTGATGAGCGAGCTTTCCTATTGCGGATCCAGATTGGTGCTGACGCTAAACTGTTTGGATGAATTGCCAGGAACAAAGTCAACAAGTTTAGTCTCATCAGCCGGTTTGAACTTCAGGGTCGGGTCATGCTCAGTGGTAGGCTTCTTCAGAGGGGTCATGTCTGCCGGATCAACATTGTCCTTATAGAACTTCAACTCCTCTGTAGCACAAACCAATTTAGCATAGGACGCATCACCCTCCTCGCAATCCAAAGCGATCTTACGACTTCCGTGGAATGTGATGGTCCCCTTATGACCCGGCATTTTGAGCTGCAAATAAATATAGCAGGGCCTTGCCATGAACTTCGCATAAGCCGGCCGTCCAAATAGTGCGTGATATGGGCTCTGGATTTTCACCACTTCGAAGGTCAATGTTTCAGACCTGGAGTCATGTTCATCACCAAACAAAACCTCCAAAGCTATCTTGCCAACATGATATGCCGATTTACCTGCTACTACACCATGAAACACAGTGTTTGACGGTTTAAGACTCTTGTCTATCAACCTCATGCGACGGAAAGTTTCATAATATAGATGTTGATACTGCTCCCTCCATCCATCAGCACCTTGGTAAATTTATAACCTCCCACCTGAGGTGCCACTACTAAAGCCATATGACCCGGATTATCAACCCGGGGCGGATGATCCTCTCTGCTCCACACAATGGGCTGCTCGGACCACTGCAAGTAACGTGGCACTGCCGGTTCAACAACATTAAGTGCCCTCTTGTGAAGCTTCTGATCACGCTTGCACAAGCTAGTAGTGAACACATGATACTGCCCCCCATTCAACTGCTTTGGGTGACTCTGAAAACCTGATTGCTGCTGATTCCCCTGATTATTCTGTTGGTGATTGTCACCTTGGTTGTTCTGGTTGCCCTGATTATTCTGAAATCCAGAGTTTGAACCGCCGCCACCATGAAAACCTGGACCTGAACCGCCCGACGAACCCTGATCATACTGGAAGGGATCAGAGTTTTTGAACTCCTTCATAATGAAACAATCCTTCCAAAGATGTGTTGATGGAACCTCCTTGGTCCCATGCTTTGGGCAAGGCTGGTTTAACAGTCGCTCCAGATTCATACCTCCACCGCGCTGGGGCGGTTTACCTTTACGACGCTGCATATTGGTGTTAGCCACAAAATCTGAAATATCTGCTTTGCGGTTACCATTAATCCCATGGCTCCCTTGGTTGTGCTGCTGTCCCTTTGCACCGCCGTTCTTATTTCCCTTCTCCGGTTTCTCCTCATCAGAATCGGGATCCTTGGTATTATCAGAATTGATATATTTAACCAAGGATGCCATAAGTGTTCCCATGTCATTGCAGTGGCGCTTGAGCCGTCCCAACTTCATCTTTAGTGACTTAAACCGGCAATTACGCTCCAATGTTATGATTGCTTGGCCAGCGTTAATCCGGTCCAACGAGTGCAAGACTTCTGAAACCCGGCTCACCCAATGAGTTGTTGACTCGCTCTCTCTTTGAACACAGGCATCCAGATCCACAATGGTCATAGGTTGTTTGCACATATCCTTGAAGTTTGATATAAACCGGTCCTTCAATTGGTCCCATGACTCGATGGAGTTGGCAGGCAGGTTTTTCAACCAAGTGCGGGTTGTCCCTTGCAACATCATGGTAAAGTATTTTGCACACGCCGCTTCATAGACATCTAGCATCTCCATCGCCATCTCATAGCTTTCCACCAATGCCTTGGGAGGCTGATCAGCGGTTTAATTAGGTACCTTGCGTGGACCCTTAAAATCCTTAGGCAGTCGCACGTTACAGAGAGACAAAATGAGACACGGTACTCCCCAGGAGTTGAAGGCAAGCCCGGTGCCTCGGTCTACCGACGTTGCTGGCTGAACCGGGGCGAGTTGATGATGACCCGCATATTGTGCTGCTAAAGCGGCCTCCCTTCATGCTCTGCCATTATTCACCACGTCCTGAGCATTTGCCTAACCGCGCGCCGGATTGGGCCCTTGAGGGGCATTACGGCGCCGCGCACTGCTTGACACCTCCGGCTCATCTATGTACTTGCTATAGCTTTTGCTCGGACGGGGGGTCAAGTGAATCCTGTCTCGGCTGTAAGAATAAGCCTGCTGCTGCACAACAGCAGTTTGAAGAAGATCCCTGGCCCGCTGCGTCTCAACCGCCGCCAGTGAATCACCCTCCATTGGAATAGCTGCCAGGCGAGATGCTGCCGCAATCATGTTATCCAAAGGGCTAGAAAAATGACCTGGTGGTGTTGATACATATTGCGGTGGGTTATCCATTTGTCGAGGTGGGTCTGTTACCCGTGGTTGATCCGGAGCTGCCCCAAGTGCCATGGTCCGGTTTACGGCTGCCGGATCACTCGGACCAGCCCCCGGTGTATTGAAGAGATTCAGTCCTTCATAAACCGGCGCAGACGAGATCGATACTTCCTTCGCAGCACTTCATTTGACGCGTTCTGATCCAACATAAGCCGGTAATTCTGCGCCTGGATCTGCTGCGATTGGGCATTTAAAGCGGCCCGCTCTTCAACCATGCTGGCTTCCTCAGCTGTGAGATCCTCCTTGGCCTGTGTCATCTGGTCTTTTAACTTTGCAACCTCCGCATTATGCCGGTCCTGTGTCTCTGGAGTGACTGTTGTGGTTAATAAGGTCGCCCAGGCATCTAACAAACCGGAAAGAACTTGAGCCGGTCGGCGTGCAGGGCCTCCTGCCGCGGCTGCTGATCCGGACGTTATTGCTACTGTGGATGAAGACTGCAAGGTGGGCTGTGTTCCGGCCATGAAAACTGCAACCCGATTCGGCGGTTCAGAGGGGTCCGGAATACTGTTGCCATCGGAATAACTCCCAATCCAGATGTCTTGCAATTGGTACAGCGACTCGATTTCTCTAGTGGACGACTCACCATCCGAGTACATGGCCGTCTCACCATCGGACACCGGTTCAGATACCGCACCATGGATGAATCCTACGAACGCAAGCTTCATGGCAGGCTGAACCCGGGCAGGACTCGCACGCTGAGCCGTTTCGACAAGGTCGGTGGAGGTGTCCGGCTTAGGGCCCTGTTTGCCGATCTTGCTGATGAAAACATGAATTCCTCCAAAGGGGATCCGGTACCCGTACTCGATTGAGCCGGCCTCGGGGCCCCATCCTGCATCGTCGATGTAGAGCTTGCCACGACGACTCTTGGTCATCTGGCCAACCGCGTACCCTTTGAGTCCTTCAAAGCTGCCCTTCAAGAACTCAAAACCATCATGCAATAGCCCCACGGTGGGCGCCAACTGTCGTGGAAATATCACGTCAGATGTCCTCGTGAAAGGACTTAGTCGTGGAGCCATCGCGACGGGTTAGATTGAAAGGGTTAAACCAGACAAAGGACACGAGAGTTTAATACTAGTTCGGCCCCTTACGATGAAGGTAAAAGCCTACGTCTAGTTGTGATGGAATTATTGGGGTTTTGATTACCAGGGAGCAAACACGCTATGCCTGGCTTTCGAGTTGTTGTTTTTCTTGTCCCTGAACCGCCGCCGGGTCGTCCCTATATATACACAGGTTGACACCCGGCCGGTTTACGGAGTCGCGAGGACGGCTCATACAAGTATCCGGCTCGGTCTCTGCCTCCCTAACATACAATACAAGTTATACAACTATGACGGTTTACAACTATGGGCCCTAATCCGCCTTTGGGCTCTCGGCCTCTAAGCTTCGTCTGTAAAACGTCATCTTCTTGGTCTTCATGGGCTTCAATATAGTTGATGGTGAACCGGCCCCTCCTGGGCGGTTTACACTCAATAGTTATATCCCCAACAAACTCTATGTTTGCTCATTGTTGAAATCGGTCTCACTGAGTTTATGCAATCGGTCTCACCGTGATGAGGTTTTGCCCTAGCCCTAGCACATCGGTCCCACCGAGTTGATCACATCGGTTCCATCGAGATTTCTAACATTCACATTTTGAACTGAATTGGTCTCAGCACGTTCTTCTATTCAGTCTGACCGAGTTGGGTCAAATGTGTGTAACAGTTGGATTTTATGTGAAGGCTATATATAGCCCTCCACCCCCTTCTCCATTTGTGAGAGAGCCATCAGAACGTGCCTACACTTCCACTACTCATTTTTTGAGGGAGAACCACCTACTCATGTGTTGAGACCAAGACATTCCAATCCTACCACTAGAATCTTGATCTCTAGCCTTCCCCAAGTTGCTTTCCACTCAAGTCTTCTTTCCACCATAGCCAAATCTATGAGAGAGAGTTGAGTGTTGGGGAGACTATGATTTGATGCACAAGAGCAAGAATTTCATCATCAACACACCATCTATTACCTTTTGGAGAGTGGTGTCTCCTAGATTGGTTAGGTGTCACTTGGGAGCCTCCGACAAGATCATGGGCTGTGTTCCGGCCATGAAAACTTCAACCCGATTCGGCCGTTCAGAGGGGTCCGGAATACTGTTGCCATTGGAATAACTCCCAATCCAGCTGTATTGCAGTTGGTACAGCGACTTGGTTTCTCCAGTGGACGACTCGCCATCTGAGTACATCGCCGTCTCACCATCGGACACCGGTTCAGATACCGCACCATGGATGAATCCTACGAACGCACACTTCATGGCAGGCTGAACTCGGGCAGGACTCGCATGCTGAGCCATTTTGACGAGGTCGGTGCAGGTGTCCGGCTTAGGGCCAGGTTCGGCGATCTTGCCGATGAAAACATGAATTCCTCCAAAGAGGATCCGGTACCCGTACTCGATTGAGCCGGCCTCGGGGCCCCATCCTGCATCGTCGATGTAGAGCTTTCCGCGACGAGTCTTGGTCATCTGGCCAACCGCGTACCCTTTGAGTCCTTCAAAGCTGCCCTTCAAGAACTCGAAACCATCGTGCAATAGACCCACGGTGGGCGCCAACTGTCGTGGAAATATCACGTCAGATGTCCTCGTGAAAGGACTTAGTCGTGGAGCCATCACGACGGGTTAGCTTGAAAGGGTTAAACCGGACAAAGGACACGAGAGTTTTATACTAGTTCGGCCCCTTACGATGAAGGTAAAATCCTACGTCTAGTTGTGATGGAACTATTGGGGTTTTGATTACCAGGGAGCAAACACGCTATGCCTGGCTTTCGAGTTGTTGTTTTTCTTGTCCCTGAACCGCCGCCGGGTCGTCCCTATATATACACAGGTTGACGACCGGCCGGTTTACGGAATCCCGAGGCCGGCTCATACAAGTGTCCGGCTCGGTCTCTGCCTCCCTGACATACAATACAAGTTATACAACTATGCCGGTTTACAACTATGGGCCCTAATCCGCCTTTGGGATCTGGGCCTCTAAGCTTCATCTGTAAAGCGTCATCTTCTTGGTCTTCATGGGCTTCAGTATAGTTGATGGTGAACCGGCCCCTCCTGGGCGGTTTACACTCAGTAGTTATATCCCCAACAAACTCTATGTTTGCTCATTGTTGAAATCAATCTCACTGAGTTTATGCAATCGGTCTCACCATGATGAGGTTTTGCCCTAGCCCTAGCACATCGGTCCCACCGAGTTGATCACATCGGTTCCACCGAGATTCCTAACATTCACATTTTGAACTGAATTGGTCTCAGTGAGTTCTTCTATTCAGTCTGACCGAGTTGGGTCAAATGTGTGTAACAGTTGGATTTTATGTGGAGGCTATATATAGCCCTTCACCCCCTTCTCCATTTGTGAGAGAGCCATCAGAACGTGCCTACACATCCACTACTTATTTTTTGACAGAGAACCACCTACTCATGTGTTGAGACCAAGACATTCCAATCCTACCACTAGAATCTTGATCTCTAGCCTTCCCCAAGTTGCTTTCCACTCAAGTCTTCTTTCCACCATAGACAAATCTATGAGAGAGAGTTGAGTGTTGCGAAGCCTATCATTTGATGCACAAGAGCAAGAATTTCATCATCAACACACCATCTATTACCTTTTGGAGAGTGGTGTCTCCTAGATTGGTTAGGTGTCACTTGGGAGCCTCCGACAAGATCATGGAGTTGAACCAAGGAGTTTGTAAGGGCAAGGAGATCGCCTGCATGTGTAGGTTGATTGCTTGACTTGTGCTAAGTTTCTAAAATCTGCCAAGACTTAAAATTGGGAAAATGTTAGATTTTTATTTGGTAAGGTAGTCTAATCACCCCCTCTAGACCTGCTTTTGATCCTACGAGTGCTATCAGAGCATTGGTCTCCACTTGCCTTGATTTCCATAGCTTTTGGTGATCATAGCCTCAGTTTCACAACCTAGGAGAGTATGGCGTCTAGCAAGGGAAATTACCACCATAGAGGTCCTTACTTTGATGGTACTAATTTTGCTAGTTGGAAGCATAGGATGAAAATGCATATTCTTGGTCATAACCCCGCCATTTGGGCTATTGTGCATATTGGTTTGCAACGTGAATATTTCAACGATGGAAGAGAACCGGATCGTGAAGTGACCGCGGAAGAATTGAATGTGTTGCAATACAATGCTCAAGCTTGCGATATCCTCTTCAATGGATTATGCCCCGAAGAATTCAACAAAATCAGCTGCCTTGAGAATGCAAAGGAAATTTGGGATACTTTGGTTGATATGCATAAAGGTACCGAGTCCGTCAAGGAATCCAAATTGGATGTGCTTCAAAGTCAAGTTGACAAGTTCAGAATGAAGGATGGTGAAGGAGTCGCTGAAATGTACTCTAGGCTTGCTGTCATTAGAAATGAGATTGCCGGCTTAGGAAGCAAAGAGATGACCGACAGATTCATCATCAAGAAAATCCTAAGAGCCTTGGATGGAAAATATAATTCGATGTGCACCTTTATCCAAAAGATGCCCAACTCTAAAGATCTCAAGCCAACGGAAGTCATTGGGAGATTTGTTGCTCATGAGATATCACTCAAGGATAAGGAAGAGCTTCACAGCAAGTCCAGTGGTGCTTATAAAGCTTCATGTGATGCTCCTACAACATCAAGTGAAAAACAAGTCTTCAATGAAGAATTGAGCTTAATGGTGAAGAACTTCAACAAGTTCTACAAGAGTAGAAGCAAAGAGATAAGTTCCAAGTCAAGGTCCTACAATGACAAAAGATCTTCTAGTCATGATTGCAGTTGCTACAATTATGGAAGACCCAGACACTACTCCAATGAGTGTACGGCTCCCTACAAAAGAAGAGAAGACTCGCCTAAAAGGAGAAGTAAAAGAGATGAATCACCACCAAGAGAGAGAAGGAGTAGAGATGATCGTTATGACCGAAGACCCTCTCGTAGTAGCAAGGATTCAGAAAGGAAGGATAAGTCATCAAAGATCTACGCAAGACGAAGACATCAAGCTCATGTTGGTGAATGGGTATCCGGTTCCGACTCCGACAACTACTCCGAGAGAAGTTGTCACTCTGGCTCCGAATATACTCAAGATGAAGGTGTTGCCGGTCTTGCACTTGTGTCATCCAACTCCTACGACATATTTGACTCACCAAATGAAGGGATTGGAAGATGCTTCATGGCTAAAGGCCCCTAGGTATCACACCCTGAGTATGTTGATTCCAATAGTGATGAAGATGATTTGCTAGGTGATGATGCACTACTAGGGAAAACCCCTATAGTAGCGCGGGTTTTAATGCTATCAATAGCGCCGGTGGCCGCGCTACTAATACGGCGCTAGAGCTAACAGTTAGTAGTATCACTGTATAGACCAGCGCTACTACTATTGACTATATCAGCAGCGCTTTTCTCACACGCGCTACTATTAAGTAGCTATAGCACTTTTCTTTCCCCACGCTACTGTTGTATCTTTCAATATATTTTTCTGCTTCCTATTGATGTAGAATAGTACCCTGTTTTAATAAACAACAATTTCACATATACCAGATAACAATAGCATTAACCACAATACCATATAGTCATACAATAGTCATACAATGTTATTAAGCATTATAGGTACTCATATATAGTCAACATGCATCCTCACACACAGATATGGTTCATACAGTAGCATATATGATAAGCACTACTAGGTAGTCATACAACATATAGCAGTCTACTAGGGGTAGTCATACAACCACACACATATGTAGTTCTAGATGGTATCGGCGACGACCATCATCCTCAAGCCATGGCGTTGGGTGTTCCTGATAGTAATTAGGATGGCTTGTCCAACATGAAGATTCTTGCCAACGAGGAAGCTCTTCCACCCAACCGAGCCGAAGTGTGTGCGACCGTCCGTGTCCACGACGTATGCACAGGTAGTGATGGAGCCCCTTGCGGTAAGGCATATTCCAGCAGAGCCTTCTTCATCAGCCTCGATACCACGACTCACAGATAGGCTCTTTGGCAATTTACGAATAAGAAAAACATATCAATTAATAAGTAGCCTTGCACATACTCTTGCAAATATATTTCTACTAAGTATAGATTTCTACACTATCAAAAACAGTACTACATTTCTACTAAACTTGAATTATACTAATAAGTATGGATTCTACACTATTAACGGTTCCTTGGACTCTAGCTACACTAAAGCATATCATCGATCGGATAGTAAGCATGTCATTGGACTCTAGACTAATTAAGCATGCCATCGGACTCTACACTAAAGCATATCATCAGCTAGCTTCTACACATCATATTATTGGACTCTACACTAAGCATATCATCGGAGTCACTAAGCATATGTTGGACTCTACACTAGGTAAGCATGTAATCGGATTCTACAATAAGCATATCATTGGATTCTACACTATGCATATCATCCGATTCTACATACAGATAATTTGCATTTGTAAGTATAATAATAAAGCATATAATGAAATTACCACAGTAAGTACAACATACCATAACATGCCGATCAACCATGGTACTTGTCAGGCGGGTCATGAATGGCACCCCGACAAAGTCAGCACGTGGCGGAATTATGTCCATAGGTTGCACACCTCCACCTCGCTTAGCCTTATTCTTCGAGTATAGATGGCTGCATCAAGTGGGTCCTCATCATCTTCCTCCATGTTGAAATAAATGATGGCCATTTTGGGTCTTTCTACTCTGAAGGAGAAGCTGATCAGCTCACCACCAGTGATACCCATGTGGGAGATGAAATGGTCCCATCCATCTCCTCCCATCTGCGACATATTTCGACCTTTCTCCACCTCCATAGTGTAGGGGGGCCCAGGAGCCTCAAAGGTCACAATGTCTCCGGTCATCTTGTTGAATTCCAACCTCACATTACATGGGACGATCTATGTATACACAATGCATTAATGCCAGTAACACTAAAAACAAAATTGTTGTTATAAGTTCCGTATATTTTGTTTCCGCCACAGGAAGAAAACTCGGCTGGAAGTAGATGCTGAACAACGTGCCAGTTGGAAGGCTGCTGGCGCATCTTGCTTGCATAGTCGACATGGTGGTGGTGGTGGTGGCGGCGCCATTTTCCTAAAGCAATATTAGAAAATGATTAACGATCCACTTCAGAGGAAAGAAAAACATATAACAAGAACTACCATATGATTAACCTAAACTAAACCACAAGAAAACTAAACCAGGACACTCAATGTTTCCTACATATTCTAGCACAAGTCATGGAAAAATTCATGAAAAAATCTGGCATGACCTTTGCCAAAAAAGGACATATCGAGCGCCTGAAATTTACCGGAACAGAAACTAACCAACACTCCGGCAAGACATAGGCCGTTCGGAGGTGTTACCTGCAAACATGGCCACTTGGGCAAGCACATATCCTATTTGAGCAACACTCGATATACATGTTTATATCTACATCATATGAGAAATTCTTGAGCAACACTAAATAAACTAGTTCTACTAAAAAATCTGCATCATCATCTATTCAAAATGTTCAATACCTAAAACATCTACATCATCATCCACTATTACTATTTCTAAACCCTAAAAATATGCCCTAAGTTCAGAATATAACAAGTACATGACATTTTTTCAAATTCTACCAACTAAAATTTTCCATTACTAAAATTTCTAATCAAAGGACCTAAATTTTCCTACTCTATTCAAAACACATAAAATAGTCTAAAACATTATTCTATTGCAAAACCTACATTCTACAATGTGTACATTCTAAAATCTACATTTGAAGTACCTACATTCTACAAGAACAAAGATAAGGAAGGGAGGGAGGAGGGGTAGGAAGGAGGGAGGGAGGAGGGGTAGGAAGTAGGGAGGGAGGAGTGGGAGGAAGGAGGGAAGAGGTGGGAAGGAGAGGGGAGGGAGGAGGAGCTACCTCGGTGGCGGTGACGATCGGGGGGGGGGGCAACGACAATAGGATGGACGAGGGAGCTAGGGAGGAAGGGGCAATGGCGATAGGATGGAGGAGGGAGGGGTGACGGCGGCGGGATGGAGGAGGGAGGGGGCGACGACCACTAGTACAGCGAGGTGCTATACAAATGGTTTTAACCCCTTTTCACGACGGTGCTTGGAACCGTCGCCAAGTGAGTGTGGGGGATAGGGGGTACTTCCCACATGACCCAGAAACCGTCGGGGATAGGGAGCCTTGATGCATACAGTTGCCCCTATATAACCGTTTTCGATGTCTCGCATATCCAAAACGCTTCATCCTTGCTACTCATTTGTGCTCGCATTGCTATTGTAGTTGGAGTTTTGTGGTTTTACGTCAAACCAGGCAGATTCCAGGCATGGGAGTTTCCTAGGCACGTACCAAACTGGCTCTACGTTTACGATGCCTGGCACATCACAAACAGTTCATGATTATAAACCGTGTACGATAGGTAGACATTCACACACATATTTAGTTTTCCCACACCGTATGTGATAGTGTGTCACATCACACACGCTTTGCAAACAGCAACTGTGTGCATTGTTACACACGTTTCCACTCCGTGAACCACGTCGAATTATGATGTATATCGCACACGCTGTGCTTTGTTAACCGTGTGCGCCGTAATGACCTGCACACCATAATTTCACCCTAATTTAGTTGCTGCTATTTAAAATTATACCTAATTTAAACTTGAAAGTGGGCTATAGCTTTACTCATATTCATCAGGTTCAAACAACCAATGCATTATTCAATTCATAGGTACATATGTTTAAGAATTACAGAAGCACCAAATAAAGAATGATGAACCAGGGTTCTATACTTTTACTATTACATATGGTAAAGAAAGAGGCGACAAACATTCTGGTTGTTGAACAAGGTGAAGCGGAATGGCCCTATTGTGCTCTCCTGGATGCAGAAGGCACGCACGACTCTAGTCCAACCCATTATGATGGTCGACCACCAATCATGTAGTTTGAGAGGTAATCTTAAGTAAACTGCTTCAGGATCCACTGCAAAGGAAAAAAGGTTCAGACATTGTCATCTAACACAACTCATTACGGGCAGTAAAAAGAAGGCTACATGGTTCTTACTTACCATCCTGCAGTTCACTGTTGTCTTGCATAATGTGTAAACATATAGTTCTTTTGACATCTTTTGACCCATTTTAATAACAATCTTTATCAGTTTCCTCACTTGATGCTGGTTCATGAATATCTCATTGCCCCATACGCAGAAAGTGTCGAAGTGTGGATCTTTGGCAATGACATTTGAACTACCAAGTTAATATTAGAAGCTAAACAACAATTGCAAAATGATGTAGTACAACACTCCCTCCATCCCATTGTATAAGATTTTATACACGTATATCTAGACATCATCAGAACATTAAGGTAACACGAACATTAAGGTAACACTCTTCCTTGTTGCTATGTAGCCTGGGATTGCATATTTAATCATTCAGTACAATGCATGTTGCTATGTAGCCTCTGATATATTAAATATGGCCCTAGTTAACCTACTGATAAATGGGTTACAAATATATTCAGTGAAATGTCCGATTCGACTATTAATCCCTTACCAGCCCCGAGGCTATATGGTACCAGCTACCGAGATCCTGAACAGTGAGTACATATAAGAAATGCAATGAAACTAACCTCCATGGAAAAAACAACACTGTTCTCAATGTTGTCCTATATGAGAACATATAAAGGCATGTTAAGCACAACAGGCTAAACATCAACCAAATATATCCATGGTAGACAACATAATCTACAAATGATAGCTTCAGTGTGCAGGCTTAAGCATGCTAGTTAAGCAAAACAAGAAGTGGAAAGGTGTGTTAATTGCATCATGCATAACATTTATAAAAAGGAAATAGTCATTCAAACTGGTATTGTGCAGGTCTAAAGTACACTAGTTGTTGTTAAAAAAAATGAAAAGGCATGTTAACTGCAATATCCATAACAGCGACCAAATATCGTAATTCATAGTGGTATTGTTGAAACTGTTATTGAGGAAATTGAATTGCACGACAAGTAGTTGCACATATAGAGCATCACATTATGAAGAACTGAAACAAACAAGGCATAAGGACATCTCTAGACGATCCTTTAAAAGTTAAAGGACTAAAACAATTAGTGGATATATATATACTCCAGCAATTTTTGGCCGTTTCTAGTCGATCCCCTAAACTTAATGTTGTAAACTTCAATGATCAAGTTCAAAGTAGGTTCAACCGAAAGTAGCATGCATTCAAACATCAAAGAAGTTAGTTTTGCATAACCAAGCATAAAACATAAATTTAAACTAAGCTAAACTACTTTCGGTCGAAGTAGAGGTCGAGCCAATCCTTCCTCGTTAGGTACGGTGTGCCACGAGCCGGGTCCGGTCCGGTGTCGTCATCAGGGTCGTTGGGAAGGCACTCCTCCACTCGTCGACGTCGATCTCCTCATCCTCGCCACCCACCTGGATGCCCTCCGTGTCGCCTTCCTTGCTGCCTTCGACCTCATCATCAGAGGAGAGCGCGATAACCTCACCGCCCTTCGCGTCGCCGTCCTCACCACCTTCGATCTCGTCATGCGTGATAATCTCGCCGCCCTCCGTGCCACCTTCCTTGCCGCCTTTGACCTCATCATCGGAGGACAGCGTGACAACCTCACTGCCCTCTGCGCCGGCAAAGATCACCCGCTCTGCCTCCACGAGCTCCGGGTGCTGCCGGCGGAGCTCTCGCATGCAAGCGTCACCGGCGGCCTCGGCCTCGAGGCGCTCCCATGCCTCATGGTCCTTCCGCTCCATAGCCAAGCTCACCACCCCTGGCTCCGGCGGAACAAAGTGGACTGGACGTGTGTCGAAGGGCCAATTTAGCCTAGCCGCCACGCCGTGGTAGAGGACCTTCCAGCGGTCGTACTCCATGGTCGCGAGCTTGGCTATGTGGAAGCTACGGAGCCACCGGCGGGTGTGCGTCTCTCGACCTGTAATCTCGGCAACCCATGTCCCCCACCGCCGCAGCCAAACCTCGAGGTGGGACGTCGTCGGCTGCCGGGTCCGAGGGAGGACGGGGAAGTCCTCGAACCGGCGTAGGGGCGCGGCGGCGGGCGGATCGGGGGACCGATGACGGCGGATCGATAAAGAGCCCGCGGAGGACGACGGGGACACCTTGGCAGCCACCTCGCCGACATCGAGCAAAGAGGCTATGATAAACCTCTCTTGGGCCATTGGCTCCTCGAGCTCCCCGGCACATAGGCAGAGATTGAGGGTGGAGGCGGCGGCAATGTCGGCGACCTACCAATGGTTACGGGGGTTGTGGGTGTCGGTGAGCACAACTATTTTTGTGATTGCGAGGTATGCAGAGGCGGGAGTATTTGGGGAGCGAGCTAGTGTGTTTGACACGCCGGCTGTGGAATGTAGCCGACGCGCCTTTTCGCGTAAGCCATAGGCGTACTATACACCGACGGTGCTCCAGGATATTTTGTATTGCATCTCATACGGTTGGTGATAATAAACTGTGTGGGATCTACTTGATTTTTCATTTTCATTTGAATTACATAATGGGGTCAAATCGGCAATGGACAGTGTTTGAATTGCTAGACCTTTTATCAGCAGTGAACATGCAACTATATGTGTGTCGCAAAAAAATTGGAATTATTCAGGGTTCGTTTGGAAATTTATACATTAAATTGGTTCTCTAGCAATTTCAGGTGCACAATTCAAAATTAAAGCACATGCTCCGGTCCATAAATATAGGTTGCAAAATCAAATGTTTGTCCTTGGTTAAAAGCTTAGGTCACATGCAATAAATGAGAATGAATGTCAAACACCTTGACATTGTCGATCAGCCGCTAACATTGAGATACATGGTTTTAAAATTCTAGTAAATTGAAAATTCGACTGAAATTCATGAAACTTGACATGATATCATGGAACGATATTGACATGCTGTGGTAAAAATATTTTCTCATTTGGGGCAGGTTTGGGTATAAGCTTCTCGGAAACCGAAGCTTCTCTCACAACAAGCCAGATGGTTTATGTAGGGAACATGCCACCTTGGGGGACAAATGATATATGTTACCTCCTCTTACTTTCTAAATATTTCTCGTGTCAACATAGAAAAACACAAGTGTTGTGTCATTTTTTGGGAGTTTTCGGGGTTCGCTTGGACATTTTTATAAATTAACTGAGTTTTCTATGCATTCATGTGCATAATTCAAATTTGAACTACATGCACATGCTCCAGTGCATATAAAGTGGTTCAGAATTGGGATGTGTGTCCTTGGTTACATGCTTAAGTCCCATGCAAGAAATGAGAATGAATGTCAAACACCTTGCCACCGTCGCTCGGCCGCGAATATTGAGATACATGGTTTTAAAATTCTAGTAAATCGAAAATGCGTCTGAAATTTATGAACCTTGACATGCTAGCATGGAATGGCATCAACATGCAGTGGTAAAAATATTGTCCCAATTTGGGGCAGGTTGGGGTATATAAGCTTCTCACAAACCATAGCTTCTCACAAGAAGCCTCATGGTTACATTAGGGAACATTTCACCTTTCTGGACAAAACGATATCCACTTCCTCTTCTTGATTTCAATTCTTTTTCTAGTGACAACATAGAACAACATGAGTGTTGTGTTAAATTTTGGAATTTATCGGGGTTCGTTTGGACATTTTTATGCATTAATTGACCTTTCAATGCATTTATGTGCATAATTCAAATTTGAACTACATGCACATGCTCTAATGCATATAAATTGGATGAAAATTCAAATATGTCTCCTTGGTTGCATGCTTAGGTCCCATGCAAGAAAGGGGAATGAATGTCAAACGCCCTGCCACCGTCGCTCGGCCACAAACATTGAGATACCTGATTTTTAAATTCTAGTAAATCCAAAACTTGTCTGTAACTCATGAAACATGGCATGCTATCATGGAGTGACATCAACATGCCGTCGTAAATTTTTTGTCCCACTTGGGGCAGGTTTGTGTATAAGCTTCTGACAAACCAGAGCTTCTCAGAAGAACCCTGATGGCTTCAGTAGGGAACGTTTCACCTTTCTGGACGAAACGATAGCCGTCGCCTCTTCTTGATTTCAATTTTTTCTCTAGTGTCAACATAGAACAACATGAGTGTTGTATTAAATTTTGGAATTTAGGCGTTCGTTAGCACATTCTTATGCATTAGTTGAGTTTTCAATGCATTTATGTGCATAATTCAAATTTGAACTACAGGCACATGCTCTAATGCATATGAATTGGTCGAAAATTCAAATTTGCGTCCTTGGTTGCATGCTTACGTCCCATGCAATAAATAGGAATGAATGTCAAACACCCTGCCATCGTCACTCGATCGCAAACATTGAGATACCTAGTTTTTAAATTCTAGTAAATCCAAAACTCGTCTGAAATTCATGAAACCTGGCATGCTATCATGGAATGGCACCCGACATGTCGTGGTAAATTTTTTTGTCCCATTTGGGGCAGGTTTGGGTATAAGGTTCTCACAAACCAGAGCTTCTCACAACAAGCCTGATGGTTTCGGTAGGGAACGTTTCACCTTTGTGGATGAAATGATAGCCGTTGCCTCTTCTTGATTTCAATTTTTTCTCCAGTGTCAACATAGAACAACCTAAGAGTTGTGTTAAATTTTGGAATTTTTTGGGGTTCGTTAGCACATTTCTTATGCATTAACTGAGTTTTCAATGCATTTATGTGCATAATTCAAATTTGAACTACATGCACATGCTCTAATGCATATAAATTCGTTGAAAATTCAAATCTGGGTCCTTGGTTGCATGCTTAGGTTCCATGCAAGAAATGGGAATGAATTTCAAACACCCTGCCACCGCCACTTAGCCGCAAACATTGAGATACCTGGTTTTTAAATTCTAGTAAATCCAAAACTCGTCTGAAATTCATGAAACCTAGCATGCTATCATGGAATGGAGCTCAACATGCCATGGTAAATTTTTTGTCCCATTTGGGGCAGGTTTGGGTATAACTTCTCACAAACAGAGCTTCTCACAACAAGCTTATTGGTTTCGGTGGGGAACGTGCCACCGTTGGGGACGAAACGATAGCTGTTGCCTGTTATTGCTTTCAAAAAAAATCTAGTGTCAACATAGAACAACAGGAGTGTTGTGTTAAATTTTGGAATTTTTCGGGGTTCGTTTGGACATTTTTATATATTAACTGGGTTTTCTAGGCATTTTATGTGCATAATTCAAATTTTAAATACATGCACATGCTCGAGTGCATATAAATGGGTTGAAAATCAAATTTGTGTCCTTGGGTGCATGCTTAGGTCCCATGCAAGAAATGGGAATGAATTTCAAACACCAGGGCGCTATTGACTGACGGAAAAATGTTGAGATACTTTGTTTTTAAATTCTAGTAAATCCGTAACTCGTGTGAAATTTATGAAACTTGGCATGCTATCATGGAATGGCACTCGACTTGCTGTGGTAATTTTCATGTCCATTTTGAGAGAAGGTGCATTCGAATAACAGTCAACAAAGGCATTTTGAAACAACTAGCTTCCACTCTAACATCGCAAACGTTTTAGATTGAACACCCGTATGTACATTGACGGCTTCCCCAGTAAGCCAAGGGAAAATGTGCCGAGCAGGATTTGTGTAGCTCTTCATTGCAAATGTTTTAGACAGAACACTTGTATGCAATGTGAGAGCTGTGGTCTTCCGTAGTAAGCCAAAGGAAAATTCATTGTGCAGGATTTGTGCATCTCTTCAACACAAACAATTTTGATTGAATAAGGTATGCAAAGCGAGACTTCGGCGCTAAGCCAAGAGAAAATTTGGCAAGCAGGATTTCTACCTGCCTTCAACACAAACGGTTTTTCCGGATGACCCGTGTGCAACCACGTACAGACAATTTGGTAAGATTTGCATCTATCATATTGGGTATATTGCCATTTGTCAAACTGGAAAGATTGACATTTGGTTATCTAGTAACATTGCCATTTCTCAATCCTTGTAACACTGCAATTTGTCAAAACATGCAACTAAAAATCACTAGCACTATCTAATTTTTGCAACTAAAATTCAGTAATTAAGCATAGATTTCATTCATAGATTAAGCAGTCGTGCTTAATTTATACAAACAGTTCAACTGCTATATGCATATATATGGTTGGTCGTCGCTAGGTGCCACGGCGCGCTCTTCTCGCGTCCGTCGGCGCGCTCAGGTTGTGGACATCTTTTCCTTGCGTGTTTAACTACTATATGCATATATATGGTTTCTCGCCGTTGAGGCGACCGCGGGGCACTCTGCTCGTGTCCCTCCGCGTGCGCTCTGCCACCGGTTGGGCATGGGCACAATCACGTCAGGGGCCCCATATGCATGTGATTGCTCCGTGCACGTTGCCACGCGATGCAGTTACGTGCGGCATGATGGAGTTAAGTGCTACGAATTAGACTGCCATCAGGGCATGCCAATCGATATTCCAGGCCGTCAAGCTTCCCCTTTAATTCCCGCGGCCATTATAACCTTAGTCTCTTCAACCTTTCGGTCACGCCCCACAACACAACAAGCAAACCCACGACGACGCATAGAGAGGGGATGTCTAGCGGCACTCCAATGGAGTTCGGCGAGCATAAAGCGGAGACCCACGCGAGGGAGAAGGATCTCTCCGTGGTGTACACCATCGACCCGGCCATGGTGGACGACTATATCAACACCGTCAAGTAGTTGCTTGTTGGAGACAAGTACAATGTGGTCGGCATCGACCTCCAGTACACCGCCAGTCTTCCCGGCAAAGATCAGAAGGTTGCCGTCGCCCAATTGTGTGTGCGCCATCATGTCCTCATCTACCACTACTGCATGGCCACAGAGCCTTGCGTCCGTTTCGCCAGGTTTGTCAATAGCACCGACTACAAGTTCGCTACGGTGGAAACCACCAACGATGTAAAAGCGTTCAGGTGTTATGGGCTTGGCCTGCAAGAACCTTGTCGAAATCCCGAGCACTACAGAGTCGGGCAGCACCAAGAAGGACTCCCTGGTTGAACTCGTTGTCAGTATCAAAACCGGCGGATCTCGGGTAGGGGTCCCGAACTGTGCGTCTAAGGCTGATAGTAACAGGAGGCGGGGGACACAATGTTTATCCAGGTTCCGGCCCTCTCTATGGAGGTAATACCCTACTTCCTGCTTGATTGATCTTGATGAATATGAGTGTTACAAGAGTTGAACTACCACGAGATAGTAATGGCTAAAACCCTAGATGTCTAGCCTACGATTATGATTGTTGTTGTTTCTACGAACTAAACCCTCCGGTTTATATGGACACCGGAGGGGGCTAGGGTTACACAAAGTCGGTTACAGAGAAAGGAATTTACATATCCGAATCACCAAGCTTGCCATCCACGCAAAGGAGAGTCCCATCCGGACACGGGAAGAAGTCTTCTGTCTTGTATCTTCATAGCCCAATAGTCTAGCCCATGTAAATAGTCTAGTTGTCTGAGGACCCCTTAATTCGGGACTCCCTCAGTTGCCCCTGAACCAGGCTTCAATGACGATGAGTCCAGCGCGCAGATTGTCTTTGACATTGCAAGGCGAGTTTCTCCTCCGATTACTTCAAAGTACCTAACTTAAAGAACAGTATCCGGCTTTTCATTTAATGTCGCGCTCATCGGCTTGTCCACCTTCAAGATTTCAACATCCATGTGTCGAGCGAATATGAGAGGTCGGGGCATTTTTGCACTTACCACCCTGACCATGCAAGAAAGTTGTCTATTAAAGAGACGGGGATCTTTAGATCCAGCCCACACCAAGTGTGGAATCCTCTAAGCTTGCCAGCGGAAACCACCCCAACATGGCTAGCGCTCCCAGCTCTTCCTCCCGCCCTCACGGCCCCAAAAAGGGTGATTGGGAGAAGTGTTCCGTATCCCACGGCCAGCTAGTGAAGCTGCAGACACAGGGATATCTTCCCCCCGTAGATCTAGTCCCCGTTAGAGCTGGATTGGCTTCCTTTGATGGTGGGGAGCAGGCGGAGGGTTTCCCCAACCCATCCAGGGGGAACGAGTATGCTTCGTTCCCTATTTATTGAGAGCTGTCAGATTTCCAATCCATCCGTTCCTCCGAGGGCTTCTGGAGTATTATGGCCTCTAACTGCACAATTTTACTCCTGCCTCCATCCGACACATCTCGGTTTACGTTGCTCTTTGTGAGCTATTTTTGGGTTGCGAGGCCCATTTTGAGTTATGGAAGAAGTTGTTTTGCCTCGTCCCTCGTAATCAAGAGGGATCAATATTTCAAGTGGGCGGAGCCGATGTGTGGCGCATCGCTGGGACCGGATACCTGTCCGGCACGCCGAAGAAGGCACCCGAGGAGTGGCCTTCCGAATTGTTCTATATCGAGTATGTTTCCCTTCTTGAACCAATCCGAATGGGTCTTCCCGAATTTTCAAGTGCTCCATTGAAGAAACGCTACAGCTGGCGCCCTTGGAGCCTTGGGGAGGAAGACAACATGAAAGTCTGTCAATTGATGAGCAAGATAAAGACGCTCGCCCGGTCCGGATTGCCAATAGTCGAGGTTATGGCGACATCCATAGTATGTGGAGTCCAGCCACTCCAATACGCAGGGCGTCCCATGTGGCACTATAACGGAGAAGACGACACCACCCACTGCGGCCGGAAGGGTCTGGATACGCCCGCCGCTCTGGCCAAAATGTTGGCCGGACTATACAAAGGGGAGAATGAGGAGTTCATCCGCATTAATTGCATAGATGGATTTTCCATGTACAACCCTCCTAGCTGGGTGAGTTTCCATCCCACTACTCTACTCCATTTACTCCCTGAGTTCCTTTCCATAAATATTAATCCGTCCATTTGTAACAGGAATGGCGGAAGATCACCAAGGAGATTTACAACCCCGCACCATAGCCAGAGGACCACAATCGGGCCGTCGACCCCGGATTCAAAGAGCCATGATGATAGAGTGTTCTACCAGGCGAGCCATGACGGCACGGAAGTGGCCATCACCGCAGACTATCTCGGTCTTCTTCCTGCTTCACACGTAAGTAATCAGGAGACTTCTTATTTGAAAGAATTCCCTCCTCCTACCTTACCCATTGAGGGAGTCCGGGATAAGGGGGTATACGGAAAGTTGGACTATGTACTTTGGTCGGACTGTTGGACTATGAAGATACAAGATTGAAGACTTCGTCCCGTGTCCGGATGGGACTCTCTTTGCATGGAAGGCAAGGTTGGCGATTCGGATGATAGTGTGTAACCCTAGTCCCCTCCAGTGTCTATATAAACCGGAGGGTTTAGTCTGTAGGACAACAACAATCATACCATAGGCTAGCTTCTAGGGTTTAGCCTCTGTCAGGACCCCGACTCAATGCCACATCGATCTAGCATGTAACACCTCATATCACTTTGCGGCCTCACGCACGGTATCCCCACGGTGTCGCCTTACCTTTGCCCGGGACCGTTTGCGCCTTTTGGCACACGTATATGATGGTGTCGCTAGCATCCATATGATAAAGAGCCCGGGCTGACATGGCTAGTCGTAAACCCAAAGTGGCACTAACTTACAGGGACAGGCATCCATGACCCAGCATCGAACGTGTCGGTCATCAGCGAGTGAATCCAGGCTGTAGCACTGGGCTAACAGGACTCCGGTGAACCGGGCTGTAGCGGGCTAGCAGGACTCCGGTATTCATCGCGTGACATTTCCCCGAAGGGACAGACACAGGATCGAAGAAGGACACATGCCGGCCTGCCTAAGTGTTCCGGAGCAGTAGCAAGCTACCAGGGCTCAGTGGAAGCACTAGGAGACATTTCCCGGTAAGAGAGGCTACTAAGGATAAACAACTAGATAGTCAGATCCCACACATAGCAATACACATTACACGTACGCATAACATGCAAGTATGTGCTGTACAACATGGCATCACAGCATAACTCAACAACTCATATAGATAAAGGCTCAGAAGAGCCATCATAGCATTTATTGCAAACAGGGGTCACAAAACCCATCATACAGAGCATACAAGCAACAAGCGGAAGCATTACATGTCTGGGTACAGACATCTATAAATGAAAAAGGCTGAAGAGCCTGACTATCTACAACATCCGATCAAGATCGTAGCTGAGGTACTAGCTACTAGTCGAAGTCCACGAGAACACTAGTAAGACCGAAGTCTCCGCTGCAAAAACATAAATGAAGCAACATGAGTACAAAGGTACTCAGCAAGACTTACATCAGATCCTATCATACATGCATTTGCATCAAGAGGGTAATGTGGGGTTTAGTTGCAGCAAGCCAGCTTTGACTCTGTGGCTATCCTGTTCTACGACTACCAGAAACTCTGGAGGTGAAACAACGTACACGAGTCCACTAATCACCACACAATACACTACTATGGACTCATCCCCGTCTCCCTACGAGAAGGCCATCCATAGCACTCACACTTGTCTTGAGCATTTTAGGGTATCCACTTCAAGTTGTCTATGTACCATGTAAGCATCCAAGAAGTCCATAACCGCGGACCCGGCTATTCGAATAGATCATGTTAACCCTGCAGGGGTGTACTTCTTCACACACGCTCTCGCCACTTACCGCCATGTACACGTCATGTATCTCGGCAACCTTCAAGCGGAAGCCTGGCGAGGGTGTCGGCCACGACCTGACTAACCACACAAGACTCTAATCCAGGTTTATCGCCTATTCGGGTTCCATCCGCAAGGAGATCCGGCCGGGGTTTCACTCACGGCCCCAAACGATGTGTGCAGGGTTCCCAAGCCCACCTCGCCGGATGGATCTACGCTTGGTACACCGTGCCACTGGTGCCTAGTCTGTCCCAAGCCCACCTGGCCGGGTGCCACTTGGTAGACTACTAACACTACCTACAAACACCAGAAACTAGTTGCGACTCCTGGACAGAGACCAAGTTGGTTAATAAGCCGAGAGGGGTCGAGTTACCGGAACCCAATGTGTGGTAGTATCGAGTCATTGGACAACATACGTAGAACTCAGTGCTTAAGGACGGTTCCAGTGAGACAACCCACCATGTACTCCTACATGGCCTCTCACCGCTACCTTTACCAAATCGTGTTCACACACCTTCATTCTCAGCATCAGAACATATCGTAACACTCCAATTCATTCCCAATGAATCAGACCTGACACAACTCTAAGCAATAGCAGGCATAGCATGGTAGGAACACATCAGTGGCTTCAATCAACTCCTACACATGCTAGTGGGTTTCAACTATTTACTGTGGCAATGACAGGTCATGCAGAGGAATGGGTTCAACTACCGCAGCACAAAGTAGCAGATGAATCGTTGTTGTCCTAATGCAATAACTGAGAGCAGGAGCGAGAGAGTAGGGTTTTATCGAAATGAACAAGGGGGTTTGCTTGCCTGGTAAATCAACAAGGGAGGCACTGCTTCACAGACAGGTACTCTGGAACGACTCCGGAGCAGGACCTATCGAGAAGGAACGGTGCCGGCAATCAATACACAATCATATGCAACAATATGATGCATGAGCATGGCATGTAGATGTGATGCTGTTTGAGCTAATGCAACTAGTATTCAATTGAATGAAGTCCATTTGAACAAAAGGTTCAAATGCAACTCCAAAAATAAGTCTCTTAATATGCCATAATGTGTTTTCTCATATTCAGCATGTATAAGTTGGTTTGTCATGCATGAAACTAGTACAGATGGAAAGATTGCATTTTTCTGATAATTTTTCATATATAAATTATTTCAATCTGAGCTACGGTTGAATTTCTATGAATTTTTGAAGTTTAAATCATTTTCTGGATTTTCTGAATTAATTTAATTCCAGAAAATAATAATTGCGTCAGCATTGACGTCAGCATGACGTCAGCGGTCAACTGCGGCTGGCTGGGGTCAAACCTGACGTGTGGGGTCCACACGTCAGTGACAGGGGGTTAAACAGGGTTAGATTAACTTAATTAACAGATTAGGGGGGGTCGGGCCCACTGGTCAGTGTTAGTGGCTAATTAGGTTTAGTTATTTTTTTAACTAAAATTAGCAGGGCCTGGCCCCACTAGTCAGCGACCCTGGGGGGTCAAATCCCAGGTCAAACAAGTCAGACCCGCCGGCGGTTAGTCGCCGGCGAGGCCTGAACGCGACGGAGGGCTGCGGAATCGTCGCTCCGGCGACCAATCGTGCGGCGGAGAGCACCTACGCGAAGCCCAGGCTCGCGCGCATCCTGTGGCGCCCTCTGTTTCACCGGAGACGGCCTATATCGCCGGCGGCGACCACTTGGGCGGCGACCGGAGTTCGGGATAGCGCGGGCGTGGGGCTGCAGCTCGCGTTCGAGCGAACGGAGGGCACAGGCGGTAGCTACGAGGCAGCAGGAGCACATCGAGCTACTACGCGAGGCGGAGGTGCTCGGGGGCACGGAGCTCGCCGGCCATGGCGGACGGCGGCTTCGGGCGCTCGCGGGGCAGCGGCTACAGGGCACGCGCGAGAGAGAGAGGTGAGGGGAAAGGAAGAGGGGCTCACGGCGGACTCGCAGAGCAGGCCGGTGTGCTCGGGGACGTCCTGCGTCCGGCGAATCGACGGCGATGGCGGCGAGGTCGATCTCCGGCGTCGGTGGTGAAGAAGACAACGGCGTCGGCGATGGAGCGCGTCCGGAGGTGCGTGGCTTGACGAGGAGGTAGAGGGGGTCGTGGCGGAGCTGGGAAGCGTGTCAGGGAGGCGAGGGGAGGCCGGTGGCCACGGCAACGGCGAGCGATGGCGGCGGCTGCGCTCGGGTGCGCTCGGGGAAGAGAGAACCAGGGAGGAGGGAGAGCGAGAGGGAGGGGAAAAGGACCGGGGCGGCTGCGTGGCGACGTTCCGGACGTCCAGGCGTCGAGGGGGAGGACAGGCAGGCAGGTGCCGTGGCGGCACGACGGTGCGCACGCGCCGGCCACACGCCCCTGGCCTCCTGGCGGGAGGTGGAGGACGACTGGCGCTAGCCAGTCGGCTGGGCCGGCCAGCTGGGCCGCACAGTGCCAGGCCTCAGGTGAGCACAGGTAGGCGTTTTTCTAATTTTGTTTTCTTTTCTACTTTTCTGGCATTTGTTTGGTTTAATAAAAATACTAAACCATTTTATTTGCTTATGCCAATTTTTGTAGGGGCTAATGGTATTATTCCAGAGCTCCTTTATAAATGGCATAATTTTTGGAGATATATTAATATATATAACTAATATATTTCCAATGCAAATATTTATCGAATTAATCCAAATGGCCAAAATAAATATCCATGAGCTCCTAAAAATATTGTTTTGATTTTTATCTCTGTCCAATATTTTCAGAGAGCAACATGAGCATTTTCTTGGACCCTTTTGGAGAAATTTTTATTTGGGTCATTTTCAAAAATGATTCTGAGGGTTCCACCAATCCTCATTTCAAATTTAAATGAAATTTAAATATGATGCACAACTGACTGGCTAGTCTAGGTCATACCAGACTAGGGATGTGACAACTCGCCCCCACTTGAAAAATCTCGTCCCGAGATTCAGGGGTCGACGGAAAGAAAGCGGGGTACTCCAGTCGAAGACGATCTTCTCGTTCCCAAGTAGCTTCTCTCTCGGAATGATGAGACCACTGAACTTTGAGAAACTTGATGTTCTGACGTCGAGTGACACGCTCTGCTTGATCAAGAATGCGAACCGGGTACTCTCGGTAGGTGAGGTTATCTTGGAGATCAAGCGTTTCGTGGTCCACTCCGCGGATGGGATCCGAGAAGCAACGCCTGAGTTGAGAGACGTGGAAGACATCATGAACTCGAGAAAGATGTGGGGGTAGTTCCAACTGGTAGGCAACCTCTCCTCGTTTAGCGAGAATACGAAAAGGACCAATGTAACGAGGAGCCAACTTGCCCTTGATACCGAAACGATGGGTACCCTTCAAAGGAGTAACCCGAAGGTAAGCTTGGTCGCCAATTTCATAAGTCATATCCTTATGATGACGATCGTACTGGCTTTTCTGACGAGACTGGGCTGTTTTCAAATTCTCACGAATGATGCGAACTTGCTCTTCTGCCTCCTGGATCATGTCCGGTCCAAAGAATTGTCTTTCACCGGTTTCTGACCAGTTCAAAGGTGTTCGACATCTTCGTCCATAGAGAACCTCAAAAGGAGCTTTCTTGAGGCTGGATTGGTAGCTATTGTTATAAGCAAACTCGGCGAAAGGAAGACATTTCTCCCAATCCATACCGAAGGAGATAACGCAAGCTCTAAGCATGTCTTCGAGAATTTGATTGACCCGTTCCACCTGACCACTCGACTGAGGGTGGAAAGCGGTACTGAAGGAAAGATGGGTTCCCATGGCAGTTTGGAAGCTCTCCCAAAAATGAGAAGTGAAAAGACTGCCACGGTCTGAATTGATCTCTAGTGGAACACCATGAAGTGACACTATTCGAGAAATATATAAGTCAGCAAGCTGACCAGCAGTGATACTTTCCCGAACAGGAAGGAAGTGAGCCACTTTGGAAAGACGATCAACGACTACGAAGATAGCGTTATTCCCTTTCTTGGTCCTGGGAAAGCCGGTAATGAAGTCCATACCAACTTTATCCCATTTCCACTCAGGAATAGCTAAAGGCTGAAGGGTGCCAGCAGGCCTTTGATGCTCTGCCTTAACGCGACGACAAACGTCACAGTTAGCAATGAACTCAGCGATTTCTCTCTTCATCCTAGTCCACCAGAACCTCTGGCGTAGATCCTGATACATCTTAGTACTACCGGGATGAATTGTGAGAGGAGATTCATGCGCCTCCTTAAGAATCAATTGTCGAAGATGTTGCTTCTTGGGGACCACCAGGCGGTTCCCAAAGAAAACAACACCTCGATCATCTATAGAGAAACTACCAGCAATACCCTTGGCAATGTTTCTCTTGATCCGGGTAATCCCCGTATCATGCTTCTGGGCTTCTATGATAAGATCCACAAGGGTAGGTTTCGCCACCAAGGTAGAAAGGAATCCGTGAGGAGCAATGTGAAGATTAAGCTTACAGAATTCCTCATGGAGAAGTGGTTGGCCTTGCTGCAACATGAGATTGTTGCAATAGGATTTACGGCTTAGAGCATCAGCCATGACATTGGCTTTGCCTGGGGTGTAGGTAATCCCTAGATCATAATCTGTGATTAACTCCAACCAACGTCTTTGCCTAAGGTTCAAATCTGGTTGGGTGAAGATATACTTGAGACTCTGGTGATCGGTGTAGATCTCGCAACGTTTACCAAGGAGGTAATGTCGCCAGGTCTTGAGTGCATAGACTACGGCTGCAAGCTCTAGATCATGTGTGGGATAATTATCCTCATGTGGATGCAACTGTCGAGATGCATAGGCAATCACATGACGATCCTGCATAAGAATGCAACCTAGTCCCTGTCGTGAGGCATCGCAGTAGATAATAAAGTCTTTAGTGAAATCCGGTGGCACAAGTATGGGAGCAGAAGTCAGGCGCCTTTTCAGTTCCTGAAAACTGTGTTCACACTGTGGGGACCACTCAAACTTTTTATCTTTCTTGAGAAGTTCCGTGAGGGGTTTGGCTACTTTGGAGAAGTTTTCAACAAAGCGGCGACAATAGCTGGCTAGACCAAGGAAACTCCTAACTTGTTTAACGGTCTCAGGTGGAGTCCAATCGAGAACAGCCTGAACTCTCTCGGGATTGACAGCAATGCCCTTACCAGAGATTACGTGGCCTAGGTAGGTCACTTCTGGCAACCAAAATTCACACTTGGAGAACTTGGCATAAAGGCGGTGCTCTCTGAGTTTTTCTAACACAAGTCTAAGATGTTCGGCATGCTCTTCCTCGTTCTTCGAGTAAATAAGAATATCATCGAGGTAAACCACGACGAACTTATCTAAGTACTCCATGAAGATCGAGTTCATCAGGCGGGAGAATGTGGCTGGGGCGTTGGTTAGGCCGAAGGACATGACGGTGTACTCATACTGACCATAACGAGTGACAAAAGCTGTCTTGGGAATGTCCCCGTTTCTGATCTTGATTTGATGGTAGCCTAACCTTAAATCCATCTTGGAAAAGACTGAGGATCCAGCGAGCTGATCATACAGGTCGTTGATCCTGGGGAGCGGATACTTGTTCTTTATCGTGACCAAATTAACGGGACGATAATCAACGACCATCCGGTCCGTACCGTCTTTCTTCTTGACAAAGAGGACGGGGCAAGCCCAAGGAGAAGAACTAGGACGGATGAAACCCTTTTGCAAGGACTCATCAAGTTGTTTCTTAAGCTCGGCTAGTTCTAAGGGTGCCATCTTGTAGGGTCTCCTAGAGATTGGAGCAGTTCCTGGGATAAGATCTATGACGAACTCTACATCTCTGTCAGGCGGAACACCTGGCAGTTCCTCTGGAAAGACATCCGGAAAGTCACGGACTACCGGGATATCTTCAAGGTCTGGAAGAGGGCTGGCATTAAGGGAATAGAGCTGACGCTTTGCAACTCTAGTGGAGACAATGGCTATCTTGCCAGATGGGTGTGTGAGCTGAACAGACCTGGTGAAACAATCAATCTTGGCATGATGAGCTGTCATCCAGTCCATACCCAAGATGATGTTAATATCCGAAGACTTGAGAGATATCAAGGAAGCAAGGAATGCAAGTCTGTCCACAAGGATTTCATTGCCATAACTTATCCTAGAAGTTTGCCATTTGGATCCAGGAGTTTGAATAAGTAGTGGAGAGGGCATATCACAAAATGACATGTCGTGCAAGCGGGCATAGCTTTCAGAAATGAAGGAATGAGACGCTCCAGTATCGAACAAAACCGATGCCGGATGACAGTTGACAAGGAGTGTACCAAGAACGACATCTGGATCATCATGAGCGGCTTTAGCTGAGACGTGATGCACACGTCCATGTTCAGTGGGAGCTGACTTGGCACTGATCATCTTGCGTGATGGCTTACCATGGCCAATAGACTTCTCGGGCTGGGGTGGAGCAACTCTGGTCTGAGTGCAAATACGGGCAATGTGGCCTGGCTCTCCGCACTTGTAACAAATCTTGGAGGTAGGATGTGGACCTGCATTGGAAGGCGGTCCACCAATAGGCCTGGGTGGAGCATACTGCTGAACTTGATGAGGTGCCACATAAGATGGCCTCGATACATATTTGGGTGGAAGAGCGGAGTTTGGAACCCAAATCCGGCGCTTCTGAGAGCTAGAACCGGAGGAAGATCCCAAAGCACGAGTGTGCTTACGAGACTCCTCGTAAGTGAGTTGAGCTGTCTCTGCATTAATGGCCTTGTTCACAAGGGCTTGGAATGTATCACAATGATGCAGGTGGAGATCACGACGCAACTTGGGGTTGAGACCCTTCCGGAACCTAGCCTGCTTCTTGGCGTCCGTGGACACCTCTTCTGTGGCATAACGGGCGAGGTTCTCAAACTCTCTACTATAGGCATCAACAGCCATCTTACCCTGGGTGAAACTACAGAACTCTTCTCTCTTGCGATCAATGAGGGCTTCAGGAATGTGATGCTCGCGAAAAGCCTCAACGAAATCCCTCCAGGTGGAAGTCTGGCCAGCTGGAAGCATAGCCTCATAGTTCTGCCACCAAAGACTAGCAGGACCTTCCAGGTGGTGTGCAGCATAGGTGACCTTGTCACTTTCGGCTACGCTCGCGGAATGCAGCTTATGAGTGATGCTACGGAGCCAGTCATCTGCATCGAGTGGCTCGATGGAATGATGGAAGGTAGATGGGTGCAAGCGAATGAAGTCATGAATGGTCACAGGCTTATTGGACTGATGTGCGGTGTTCTCCTCGATACGTGCCAACAAGCGGTTGGACTCACGCTTGTTCCTCTCCATCTCTAGCATGAACTCTGTCAACGAAGGCTGATCGGGAGGATCCTCATCCCTACCATCTCCGTGGTTCTGGCTACGAGCAACGGAACTCCGCTTAGCTGATGACATCCTGAGAAACCAACCAAGTACGGAATCAGCATCAACTATGGACTGTAGAATGTAGGACAAGGAATTAGTATCTCTCGAACTCCTAGGGAAATTTCGGCAGCACAACGGCAGTAAAATGCTCAGAATGAGACATCCTACTAAAAATGGGGTGGTAACATACTCATCAACATTACTCAAGGTTCTGAGATCATACTAAGCAGACTACACCGGAAATACTCAAAACTAGGGTATGACTCTGATCAACCAATCCTATGGGACTACGGAGTAGTAACACGTGATCCTGCTAGATGGAAAAGAAAGCCTAGTTCCTTAACCCCGTAGGAAAGATAGTACGACTCAGATCAGAAGGCCATGAGGCAAAGGAGTAAAAAGAGCCTTACGTTCCAACCCACAATCAATTCCCTTACATAACTAAAGAATTTCTAGACTCAACTTCGACCAGTTTGGCTTGGTAACCTACAGGCAGTCAGGCTCTGATACCAACGCTGTCAGGACCCCGACTCAATGCCACATCGATCTAGCATGTAACACCTCATATCACTTTGCGGCCTCACGCACGGTATCCCCACGGGTGTCGCCTTACCTTTGCCCGGGACCGTTTGCGCCTTTTGGCACACGTATATGATGGTGTCGCTAGCATCCATATGATAAAGAGCCCGGGCTGACATGGCTAGTCGTAAACCCAAAGTGGCACTAACTTACAGGGACAGGCATCCATGACCCAGCATCGAACGTGTCGGTCATCAGCGAGTGAATCCAGGCTGTAGCACTGGGCTAACAGGACTCCGGTGAACCGGGCTGTAGCGGGCTAGCAGGACTCCGGTATTCATCGCGTGACATTTCCCCGAAGGGACAGACACAGGATCGAAGAAGGACACATGCCGGCCTGCCTAAGTGTTCCGGAGCAGTAGCAAGCTACCAGGGCTCAGTGGAAGCACTAGGAGACATTTCCCGGTAAGAGAGGCTACTAAGGATAAACAACTAGATAGTCAGATCCCACACATAGCAATACACATTACACGTACGCATAACATGCAAGTATGTGCTGTACAACATGGCATCACAGCATAACTCAACAACTCATATAGATAAAGGCTCAGAAGAGCCATCATAGCATTTATTGCAAACAGGGGTCACAAACCCATCATACAGAGCATACAAGCAACAAGCGGAAGCATTACATGTCTGGGTACAGACATCTATAAATGAAAAAGGCTGAAGAGCCTGACTATCTACAACATCCGATCAAGATCGTAGCTGAGGTACTAGCTACTAGTCGAAGTCCACGAGAACACTAGTAAGACCGAAGTCTCCGCTGCAAAAACATAAATAAAGCAACATGAGTACAAAGGTACTCAGCAAGACTTACATCAGATCCTATCATACATGCATTTGTATCAAGAGGGTAATGTGGGGTTTAGTTGCAGCAAGCCAGCTTTGACTCTGTGGCTATCCTGTTCTACGACTACCAGAAACTCTGGAGGTGAAACAACGTACACGAGTCCACTAATCACCACACAATACACTACTATGGACTCATCCCCGTCTCCCTACGAGAAGGCCATCCATAGCACTCACACTTGTCTTGAGCATTTTAGGGTATCCACTTCAAGTTGTCTATGTACCATGTAAGCATCCAAGAAGTCCATAACCGCGGACCCGGCTATTCGAATAGATCATGTTAACCCTGCAGGGGTGTACTTCTTCACACACGCTCTCGCCACTTACCGCCATGTACACGTCATGTATCTCGGCAACCTTCAAGCGGAAGCCTGGCGAGGGTGTCGGCCACGACCTGACTAACCACACAAGACTCTAATCCAGGTTTATCGCCTATTCGGGTTCCATCCGCAAGGAGATCCGGCCGGGGTTTCACTCACGGCCCCAAACGATGTGTGCAGGGTTCCCAAGCCCACCTCGCCGGATGGATCTACGCTTGGTACACCGTGCCACTTGTGCCTAGTCTGTCCCAAGCCCACCTGGCCGGGTGCCACTTGGTAGACTACTAACACTACCTACAAACACCAGAAACTAGTTGCGACTCCTGGACAGAGACCAAGTTGGTTAATAAGCCGAGAGGGGTCGAGTTACCGGAACCCAATGTGTGGTAGTATCGAGTCATTGGACAACATACATAGAACTCAGTGCTTAAGGACGGTTCCAGTGAGACAACCCACCATGTACTCCTACATGGCCTCTCACCGCTACCTTTACCAAATCGTGTTCACACACCTTTCATTCTCAGTATCAGAACATATCGTAACACTCCAATTCATTCCTAATGAATCAGACCTGACACAACTCTAAGCAATAGCAGGCATAGCATGGTAGGAACACATCAGTGGCTTCAATCAACTCCTACACATGCTAGTGGGTTTCAACTATTTACTGTGGCAATGACAGGTCATGCAGAGGAATGGGTTCATCTACCGCAGCACAAAGTAGCAGATGAATCATTGTTGTCCTAATGCAATAACTGAGAGCAGGAGCGAGAGAGTAGGGTTTTATCGAAATGAACAAGGGGGTTTGCTTGCCTGGTAAATCAACAAGGGAGGCACTGCTTCACAGACAGGTACTCTGGAACGACTCCGGAGCAGGACCTATCGAGAAGGAACGGTGCCGGCAATCAATACACAATCATATGCAACAATATGATGCATGAGCATGGCATGTAGATGTGATGCTGTTTGAGCTAATGCAACTAGTATTCAATTGAATGAAGTCCATTTGAACAAAAGGTTCAAATGCAACTCCAAAATAAGTCTCTTAATATGCCATAATGTGTTTTCTCATATTCAGCATGTATAAGTTGGTTTGTCATGCATGAAACTAGTACAGATGGAAAGATTGCATTTTTCTGATAATTTTTCATATATAAATTATTTCAATCTGAGCTACGGTTGAATTTCTATGAATTTTTGAAGTTTAAATCAATTTCTGGATTTTCTGAATTAATTTAATTCCAGAAATATATAATTGCGTCAGCATGACGTCAGCATGACGTCAGCGGTCAACTGCGGCTGGCTGGGTCAAACCTGACGTGTGGGGTCCACACGTCAGTGACAGGGGGTTAAACAGGGTTAGGTTAACTTAATTAACAGATTAGGGGGGGTCGGGCCCACTGGTCAGTGTTAGTGGCTAATTAGGTTTAGTTATTTTTTTAACTAAAATTAGCAGGGCCTGGCCCCACTAGTCAGCGACCCTGGGGGTCAAATCCCAGGTCAAACAAGTCAGACCCGCCGGCGGTTAGTCGCCGGCGAGGCCTGAACGCGACGGAGGGCTGCGGAATCGTCGCTCCGGCGACCAATCGTGCGGCGGAGAGCACCTACGCGAAGCCCAGGCTCGCGCGCATCCTGTGGCGCCCTCTGTTTCACCGGAGACGGCCTATATCGCCGGCGGCGACCACTTGGGCGGCGACCGGAGTTCGGGATAGCGCGGGCGTGGGGCTGCAGCTCGCGTTCGAGCGAACGGAGGGCACAGGCGGTAGCTACGAGGCAGCAGGAGCACATCGAGCTACTACGCGAGGCGGAGGTGCTCGGGGGCACGGAGCTCGCCGGCCATGGCGGACGGCGGCTTCGGGCGCTCGCGGGGCAGCGGCTACAGGGCACGCGCGAGAGAGAGAGGTGAGGGGAAAGGAAGAGGGGCTCACGGCGGACTCGCAGAGCAGGCCGGTGTGCTCGGGGACGTCCTGCGTCCGGCGAATCGACGGCGATGGCGGCGAGGTCGATCTCCGGCGTCGGTGGTGAAGAAGACAACGGCGTCGGCGATGGAGCGCGTCCGGAGGTGCGTGGCTTGACGAGGAGGTAGAGGGGGTCGTGGCGGAGCTGGGAAGCGTGTCAGGGAGGCGAGGGGAGGCCGGTGGCCACGGCAACGGCGAGCGATGGCGGCGGCTGCGCTCGGGTGCGCTCGGGGAAGAGAGAACCAGGGAGGAGGGAGAGCGAGAGGGAGGGGAAAAGGACCGGGGCGGCTGCGTGGCGACGTTCCGGACGTCCAGGCGTCGAGGGGGAGGACAGGCAGGCAGGTGCCGTGGCGGCACGACGGTGCGCACGCGCCGGCCACACGCCCCTGGCCTCCTGGCGGGAGGTGGAGGACGACTGGCGCTAGCCAGTCGGCTGGGCCGGCCAGCTGGGCCGCACAGTGCCAGGCCTCAGGTGAGCACAGGTAGGCGTTTTTCTAATTTTGTTTTCTTTTCTACTTTTCTGGCATTTGTTTGGTTTAATAAAATACTAAACCATTTTATTTGCTTATGCCAATTTTTGTAGGGGCTAATGGTATTATTCCAGAGCTCCTTTATAAATGGCATAATTTTTGGAGATATATTAATATATATAACTAATATATTTCCAATGCAAATATTTATCGAATTAATCCAAATGGCCAAAATAAATGTCCATGAGCTCCTAAAAATATTGTTTTGATTTTTATCTCTGTCCAATATTTTCAGAGAGCAACATGAGCATTTTCTTGGACCCTTTTGGAGAAATTTTTATTTGGGTCATTTTCAAAAATGATTCTGAGGGTTCCACCAATCCTCATTTCAAATTTAAATGAAATTTAAATATGATGCACAACTGACTGGCTAGTCTAGGTCATACCAGACTAGGGATGTGACAGCCTCTACGATCTCGTGGTAGATCAAGTCTTGTAATACTCATATCATCAAGATCAATCAAGAAGGAAGTAGGGTATTACCTCCATCGAGAGGGCCCGAACCTGGGTAAACATCATGTCCCCAGTCTCCTGTTACCATTAGCTTTAGACGCACAGTTCGGGACCCCCTACCCGAGATCTGCCGGTTGTGACACTGACATTGGTGCTTTCATTGAGAGTTCCTCTGTGTTGTTGCTGTAAGGCTCGATGGCTCCCCAACCTTCGACAACGCAATCCAGGGCGAGACTTTTCTCCCTTGACAGATCTTCGTGTTCGGCGGCTTCGCACTGCGGGCCAACTCGCTTGGCCATCTGGAGCAGATCGACAGCTATGCCCCTGGCCATTAGGTCAGGTTCGGAAACTTAAATTATGCGGCCGATACCCGCAGAGACTTGATCTTCGACGGATTCGGGCCTACGTCAGGAGCGCCGAACAGTGACGACGAGCACGACTTAAATCTGCTATTGGACTGTATTCGGGATATCGCCCCTGCTGCGGCTCCGGACCAAAAATCCGGGGCAGATCGCGTCACCCAAGGACGGGTGGATGGACCCCGCCATGGAGGCCGCATACTCTTCGGCGGTAGAGCCAAACACAGACTCCGCTGTTAAGGAAATCTCCGTCATCGGACACCCGGACTTGTATCCGGATGTGGATTCCGAGCCGCGCGCGCCCAGGCCCATCGAGTCCGATTGGGCTCCAGTAATGGAGTTCACCGCCGCGAATATCTTTCAGCACTCCCCCTTATGTGAAGTGCTAAATTCATTAAGGTCTCTCTCTCTATCAGGAGATTCCTGGCCGAACTGTATCCTGCTCGAGTGGGAAGTACGCGATGAAGAAATTCGTTACCCACCCACCACCCACTTAATAGCCACTGTCGATGATTTGACAGACGTGCTTGACTTCGACTCTGAAGACATCAACAGTATAGACGACGATGCGGGAGAAGAATAGGAACCACCGCCCACAGGGCACTGGACTGCCACCTGTTCATATGATATATATATATGGTGGACACCCCCAAAGAAAACAATGGCGATGAGGCAACAGAAGATAACCCCCTTGGGAAGAAATCAAAGCATGGGCATCATCGGCGCCACTCTAAGCCCCGCCACAGCAACTCCGGCACTGGAGAAGAAAACAATCCAGATGGTGCCGAAGAGGAATACAATCCTGATCGGCCTACCTTCGAGCAGGCCAAACAAGAACACGGGCAGGTCGGCCTAGATGGACAAGCGATGGACGGATACTTGGAGGATGACAATTATATGCCTCCCTCCGAAGACGAGGTGAGCCTCGGCGACGATGAATTCGGTGTACCGAAGGATCCCATAGAGCAGGAGCGCTTTAAGCGCCGGCTTATAGCCACTGCAAGAAGCCTGAAAAAGAAGCAGCAGCAGCTCCAAGCCAATCAAGATCTTCTCATAGACAGATGGACTGAGGTCCTGGCGGCCGAGGAATACGGACTCGAGCCCCCCACCAAGGGTTACCCAAAGCACAAGTTGCTACCTCAGCTCGAGGAAGAGCCCGTAGAGCCTACAATACCAGCACAAGACGAGGCTGACAGGCCACATAGTGGCCGGGATAAAACGGCGTATCAGACCGAATACCAGCCTGCACCCCCACGCCAGTTCACTGTGGCTCGGGGCAATACGCAGGACCTGCGAGATATATTGGAAAACAACGCAGGACAGCCAAGATCAATCTACGGATCACGGGGGCGCGCCACAGCACATGACGATGACCGTCATGCCGGATACACTAATAATAAGTCCGGTTGGGCCGAACATAACCGACCAGATTTAGTCGGACTACGTCGTGACATAGCCCGGCACAGAGGCACCGCACACCCCCTCTGCTTCACTGATGAAGTAATGGATCATGAATTCCCAGAAGGGATTAAACCAGTCAACATAAAATCATACGATGGCACAATAGACCCCGCGGTATGGATCGAAGATTTCCTTCTCCACATTCACATGGCCCGCGGTGATGATCTACATGCCATCAAGTATCTCCCCCTCAAGCTTAAAGGACCAGCCAGACATTGGTTGAATAGCCTGCCGGCGAACTCCATCGGCATTTGGGAAAATCTTGAGGACGCATTCCTCGACAACGTCCAAGGTACCTATAGGCGACCACCGGATGCTGACGACTTAGGGCACATTACCCAACAGCCCGGAGAGTCAGCCTGGAGACTCTGGACTCGGTTCCTACTAAAAAGAACCAAATCACCGACTGTCCGGACACCAAAGCCATAGCAGCCTTCAAACACAGTATCCAGGACGAGTGGCTCGCCCGACACCTCGGCCAAGAAAAACCAAAGTCCATGGCGGCGCTAACAACACTCATTACCGAATTTTGCACGGGCGAAGATAGCTGGCCGGCTCACAGCAACAAAGCAAACACCCCTGGCACAATAGTGGCCAGATATAGCATCCATAAACATCGACGCAACAAACGTAAGCGTTCCAAGAATAATGATGACGCCCACGGGACGACAGTCAATGCCGGATTCCGCGGCACCTAATCCGGTCGGCGGAAAAAGCCACTTCAACAAAGCAATTCGGGCCCACCTGGCCTGGACCGCATACTCGACCGCCCATGCCAAATCCATGGTACACCAGGATCGGCAGCCAATCATACAAATAGAGAATGCCGGGTCTCCAAACAAGCCGACCGGTCATACACCAAAAACAATAAAGGGGTCTCAAAGCAATGCCATACAGAGCAAAAGAAACTCCTACGGAACCCAACACGGTGAGCATTATAAACACCACCCTAGAGGTTGTCTCCGGATCACCGAGTGATCACCATACCGGAGAGTCAGTCTCCGACACTATCCCCCTATACAGTAACTATTACGTACTGCCACGGCGAACCACGTTGGCTCGATTCAACTTGGTACCATACCAGGCCCATGTGATATAGTCACAATTACGGGCACGGCCGAAGCCCACTTCGGCGCCGGAAAGCATATGGCCACTGAAACAACGAATTGTGCCACCTTACCGAATCTTGATTCGGCAGCAAACCCCCTGGACACCAATAAAGGAGTCCGAACTACTTCATGACAGGATAGCTCGGCTCGACCAGGTGCCAGTCAAACACCCCGACATAAGTTGGGAAGGGTCACGCCCTACGGTTCAACCGTTCCATGGCGCACATACGTCCCTTAGCATTTCCCTTGCAGGATCTCTTTTTCGGATAATAGGACTGGTGACGGTGTCCTGGACTAGGGGGTACTCACCACGTCGTCTCCCGATCAGTTGGATTGGGCCGAGGATCCCCATGGCCGTATACTCATGGGCCAGTCCGGACAGTTGCCGCATACAAGGAACATTCCACAAGACTTGGCGATCAAGACAAGGACTCCTCCCCCACCGGCGTATTCGGCTAGGACTCTTGTTATCCTAGGCCTCTGGTGCATTATATAAACCGAGGCCAGGCTAGTCGATAGATACAACAACAATCATACCATGGGCTAGCTTCTAGTGTTTAGCCTCCTTGATCTCGTGGTAGATCCACTCTTGTAAACATCCACAATATCAATATCAATCAAGCAGGACGTAGGGTTTTACCTCCATCAGGAGGGACCGAACCTGGGTAAAACATCGTGTCCCTTGTCTCCTGTTACCATTGATCCTAAGACGCACTGCTTGGGACCCCCTACCCGAGATCCGCCGGTTTTGACATCGACATTGGTGCTTTCATTGAGAGTTCCGCTGTGTGATCGGCGAAAGGATCAATGGCTCGACTGCAGGTCAACTGCGACGTCGGCTTCTTCGTCACCAGGTCGACTGGTCACCTCGGCTTGATCGAGGACTGCGCCCTACCTCCGATCGTCATGTTCAGATGAAGGCCTTCATCAACACCAACTCCGATCTCTATCAAGATCATGGAGGAGTCATCCTTGGAGCTCGGCGGCTCAACGTCAACATTGCCCTCAGGTGACCGTGCTGTTTTTCTGGACAACAAACTTGTATCCGCCGCCACCGCCTCCTCGAGTGTCGCCTAAATGATTACTTCGGTGGAATTATGCGGAATTAAGTCTACAACAACCCTGCAAAAATTTCGTCGAGTTCCGATGGAGGAATCTCCGGCAATCTCTCATATACCGGAGCCCTATTGAACCTGGACGAGAATCCGGACGAGTTTAGGGCGTGGTATCCAGCATCTAGCTCGGATGTCCTTTGGAGGATCCAACCGTTGATTTGCTGTGGAATTCCCTTGACTACCACCTGCCAAAAATTCAGCTCGATCCGACCGTCCAAACTCCGGGAAACTTCCGATTAGTGCATCACTTTTTGGATCTGTTTTCTGCGCGAAAACGAATCCGACCTGAGTTCGTCTTTTTTATGAACGGGATTTCGGACATCCTTTTTGAAGGAAGTTTTGTATGGGGTATTGTGTTTTGTTCCCGAACACATCCCACTAACTTTAAGATCTTTTGAACATGATCTTCAACATCATGCTGGTGTCAAACCAGTCCGGCAATATTGCTCCACGGCTGCCGACCTGCGCTAGACACATCGTCACTTTGTTGAGCCAAGCTCAACTTCTTCGGATCATCATCTTGACAAGCCGAACAAGAGTCCAGCATCGCGAAGGATAAATCATCACCAACATCACCGCCCCACGAATTACACGGAACGGGCATACCGGTATCGCCGCACGGTCGCTTGATCAAGCCGGCATCGACCACGTCACGACCTGCATCGGCAGGGCCGCACTATTGCTTCTTCAAGCTGGTGTCCATCACGCCGACCTACTTCGACATCTCGGCTGGACCGGGGGCTTCGCCATCTCTTCATCAACCTACTCCGGACACTTCGGCGTTAGTAGCCGACCAGGCATGGGTGCGCGGATCGAGTCCCAATTTTGGGAATCACCTTCCTTCGGATTGCTACAACAAATAAACCAGGTGCTATTAATCCTAGTATTTCTTTTTGCTTGTTTGGGTTAAATTTTCCCAAGGAATTATTACTCTGGTTAGTCCAGCATATATACACAGGTCTATCAAATGGTGGCCGCATTATCGACGGTCGCATGATGGTTCGTTCAGTTTCCGTACACAATTCGGCGAACGCCGCATCCGTAACTCGGACCGACCTGTGAATCCAGGCTTTGCCACGCCTTTATTGCATTACGCCGACGACCTGCATCGACATCGACTTTGGCGCCAGGCCATATTTCTTTTACTACTTACTTTGCATAAATTATTTATTATGCAAACATTTTTTTAATTCCTATTATTACTATTATCCCCGGTCTGCACTATTTTTTGTGCACAGGAAAATGATCCAGCCGGACTATATCCTTTGACGTCACCTCGGCTGGACGGGGGGCTTCGTCAACACTTCATTACCTCATGCCGAGGACTTCGGCATCACTCTACCGTCCTGCATTGACCGTGCTATGTCACCACTTCGGAGTGCCGAGCTCCTTGCTCCGCCACCTCGGGACCGGCTTGGGGGTGGAACCTTGTCCCCCATCAAGCTCGGACCGCGTCGTCAATACCGAACACATTAACCAGCTAAGTTGCCTTCATGCTCAAAGTTTTATATTTCTAACTTGTGTTTGGTTCGACCAAGAATTATACTTTTTTGTAAAAAAGTTGCTTGTAAAATTTTTCTTGTTGAAACTTTGTTCGCACACACTTGACGCGCTACCCGCACTCATTATACCTGGGGGCTTCTTTAACAGAAGCTTATTAATTCGGGCTTTACGCCCAACACATGTGTCATACTTCCGCATGTACCTTTTATTCACCATTATATGCATCGATATGACTTAAGTTTTGGCCAAGCTGGGTTGCCTGGCTCCTGTGCTTACCCCTACGTTCCCGATTGTTTGGCTAGGTGGTAAAGGGAGCACCTCTGCGATTGTTACTGCCGGGTCAGCCAGATGTGTACATCAGACTGGGTGAAGCCGAAAGCTAGCGTTCTTAAGGGAATACTCGGTCGGTGAACTAAAAGATGATTTCTTACCTATTTATTTACCTGCCCCCAGATGTTTTTCTGCTCTTTTCGCAGTCCGGACATGCACTTTAGGGCATGCCTCCCAGGGAAAGGAACCCCTAACAGAACTATTCTCCCTGGAAGATGTTTCTTACTAACCATGTAATGTAACATAACTAGTTGGGCACTTGTCTGATAAAGCACTAATGACCCCTACGCCTGGTCTCCACGCATGCCCCGGTTTTTATAACCGCGAGGATATTCGGACACACTCCGGACTATTGGGTCCAGAGGTTGAAGCGAAAATGTCCACTACGACAAACGATCTACAATCCGGCTAGAAGGCATTCTACATGTCACCTTACATTATCACCTTTTACCCAACTCACTTGGGGGCTCTTATGTTTATTTGAGCCGTTTCATACTAAGTGTTTCTCTTCCTAGCTGTTGCAAAGTTTTTATTATTATTTATCACTCCTTTTTTCGACACAAGTGTGCGGTCACTAGCCGGGGAGCCTAATTTCTCTCTCAAAGCCGCTAGAGTTTAGTTTGCTAAACTGGCCTAGTAAGAAGTACTCCGTCTCCGGGATAGGAGGTTGAAGCCGTAGGCTGACCCGCTTGAAGTTTTGAGATAGGATGTGTCATGTTAAAGCACGGCAGAAGCACCTTTTTTTTCCAAAGTCCAATTTTCGGATTGGCACCGAACACTTGATCTAATTTGGACATTAATCTTTTGAATAAGTTTTTTGGCTTTTCGAGCCCATGGCACTTTTAAACTATTTGTGTGTTTTCAGCACAAGTCTTGCAGTGCAACGCCGGACACCTTTTGAGATTCGGCAAAAACATTCTCGGATATTGCTATATATGCATTAGCTTCGAATTGTGTCTTCGGTCAATAGTTGGGTTGCCAGGCTCCCGCGCTTGCCTCCTACGTTCCGCTTTGTTCGGCTAGGTGTGCAAAGGGAGAACCACTGTGATTGTGCTTCCAGCTCGCATGGTCAAGCACCTCAGTGGAGAAAGCCGAAAACTGACTGTCACAATAGGTATAAACTGGTCAGCGATCCGATGAGTATACTAAATGACGGGCCATTCATTGGCCGAAGTGTTTCCGGCTTGACCTCGACTGTCGCCGAACACTATCGGGGGCTATTAACTGACCTCCCAAACTAAATCCTCGATATTTTGCTCTTACATTGGAGCAGAGGTTTCATGATCATGCTTAGCATGACAACCCAAAGAAAGGAACCGATAGCAGGACTATTTTCTCTGGAAGACATTTCTTCTGTTAAACAGTAATATAACATGTCTCTCCGTGTACCTTTGTTTATAAAACCGTATGGCCAGATTGCCTTGTTTGTTGTAAATCTTTGCCCTCATAAAGGCTTTATAAAGAAGGACAAACACTCCTCGGCTATTGGACGAGGAGGTGGAATGTCACAGCCCCAGATCAGCCCTTGTTTGTTTTTGCTTTAGCATCCATGCAACATGTTTAAATTTTATGAAAGTTGAAATGGGGATTGTCCAAACCCTAGCATTTTAAGAATTCACCAGGTTCACCTAAAATATTTTCAGTCAATCCAAGTGGCTTTCAAAAATGTTCATCATCTTTGGAAAAATGCTGGAAACAGTAACCAGAGATGATGCACATTTTTCCATGTCATTTTGGATCTTTGAACTAATATATATTGTATTTGAGTTGGAGCAAATATATGTTATATATATTTTTAATGCTTCAATAATTCTGATATTTTGTGAGGGGCTCTAGAATATTACTTTCAGTCCCTGCAAAAATTATTGGAAGAAACAAAAATGATTTAGTGTTTGAACTAAATCAAAACAGATTGAAACAAATAGAAAACAATGATTAAAAAAAATAAAACAGAGCAAAAATAAAAAGGGAGACGGCCACCTGGGCCACTTACCTGCTTACCTGCCCGGCCCAGCTCCTCCCGCTGGCCCAGCCCGCCACCGCTACCCCCCCTGTCGTCTTCTTCCCTCGCCAGAAGGACGCGAGCACGCGCCCGGCGCGCGCGGCCACACGCCCCGGCCACCTCCTCCCTGCCTGGCTGCCTCCTCCTCCCCTGGTTCCCTCCCGCGACGCCACGCAGCCCCCTCGGACCCCTCTCACTCTTCCTCGAGGCCCCGCCCCTCTGCTCTTTCTCTCTCGCCCGAACCCGAACACAGCCGTCGCCACCGACGCCGTTCGCCGCGGCCACCATCCCCCTCTCGCCTCCCCGACGCCTCCCAGAGCTCCGCAAGTCCTCCCTCGTCCTCCTCGTCGTCTCACGCGACCAGAAGAGCCCCGGAACGCCGCCCCCGACGTTTTCCCCCTCGCCGGCCGCCGAGGATCTGCTCCGTCGAATTCGGCCACTCCGGCGCGTCTCCGAGCCCACTGAGCCACCCTGCTGCATCCATGTGAGCTTGCCGTCGTTTCCCCTCACCTCTCTCTCTCTCTCGCGCACCCTGTAGCCGCCGCCCCACAAGCAACCGAAGCCGCCGTCCGCCATGGCCGGTGAGCTTCGTGCTCCCGGGGTCCTCCACCTGCGCTCGTTGCCTTCGAGTGCTCCTGACGACCCCAGTAATCCGTAGAGACCCTCAGCTGACCTCGCCTTGCCGTGTAACGCCGAACCCGAGCACGCCCGAGCTCCGGCCGCCGCTGCCGAGCTCGGGGCCGTCGTCTCCGGCCGTCCTAGCTGCTGCTGCTTGCTGAAACGGGCACGGGTGAGCTCCAGCTCCCCGTAGCCGCTCTCCTCCGTCCATTTGGACGCCGGAGGAGCGAACCCGAGCCCTCCGCCGCGCCTGTTGCCACCGGCGACGAACCGCCGGCGTGTTAGGCCCTGTTGACCAGGGGTTTGACCCCCCCTGGGTCATTTACATGTGGGCCCGGGGCCCTGCTAATTTAGTTTAGATGCTAATTAAATTTTAGCTAACCCACTGACTCACTGACAGGTGGGCCCTACCCTTTAATTAACCCGGCTAACCATTTAGTTAAGTTAATTAAACTCTGTTAAAACACTATGCAGCTGACATGTGGGTCCCATAGGTCAGATTTGACCTGGACAACGCCGTTGACTTGCTGACGTCACTGTGAAGTCATGCTGACGCAGTAATTCATTTCTGGATTTATTATTATTCAGAAATTTCAGAAAATAGCTAAAACTTCAACAAATCATAGAAAATTAACCGTAACTCCAAATGAAATAAATTATATATGAAAAATTATCAGAAAAATTCAAGGAATCCATCTGTACCATTTTCATGCATGTTAGAACAACTTATAGCTGCTGTTTAGCACAAATCATATAAAGGGCATTTATTTAATCACATATGGAGTTTGAATTTGAATTTTATATTCAAACCAACTTCATTTAATCTGGTTTTAGTTGCATTAGCTCAAGACACATTCCATTTGCCATGTCATGATCATGCATCATATTGTGCATTGCATTGATTGTGTTCCTTTCTGTGTTGCCGGTATTTGTCCCCTCTCGATAGACGCGATACCGATGATGTGATCGTTGACACTGATGAAGACTCAATGTTATCTTCAGAAGTGCCAGGCAAGCAAAACCCCCTTGTTCATTCCGATACAATCCTACCCTCTCGCTCCTGCTGTCTTTTACTACATTAGGACAACACCGATTCAACTGTTACATGCTGCGGTAGTTGAACCCCTTTATCCTTTGCATGACCTGTCATTGCCACAGTAAATAGATGAAACCCACTAGCATGAGTAGGAGTTGTTTGAGCCCTGTTGTGCCTACTCATTCATGCTTGTTTGTCATGCCTGCTACTGCTTAGAGTTGAGTCAGGTCTGATTCATCGGGGATGAATCAGAGGTGTGTGAACATGTCCTACTGTGTGTGAGCTAAGTGTGTGAACACGATTTGGTAAAGGTAGCAGTGAGAGGCCATGTAGGAGTACATGGTGGGTTGTCTCATTGTAGCCGTCCTCAGGAACTGAGTTCTGTGTTTGTGATCCATGATTCAGCTACTACCATACATTGGGCCCTGAAATATGACCCCGCTCGACTTCTTATTCACCCTTGTCCTCTGTCCAGGAGTTGCAAGTAGTTTCTGGTGTTTGTAGTATGCTGGAGGCCGTGCGCAGCGCTGACCGTAGGGGTGGGCTGTGATGCGGTAGGCACGTGGCCGGGTAAACCGGGCGCCCGTTTGGTGTCACGGAACCCTGTACACATCGTTTGGGGATGTGAGCGAAACTCCGGCCGGATCTCCTCATGGATGGAACCCGAATAGGCGATAAACCTGGACTAGAGACTTGAGTGTTTAGGTAGGTCGTGGTCTACACCCACGTCGGCTTTCGCTTGAAGTCTACCGAGCACATGTCGTGTGCAGACGCTAAGTGGTGGAAACATGTATGAAGAAGTACACCCCTGTAGGGTTAACATCATCTATTCGAATAGCCGTGTCCGCGGAAAAGGACTTCTGGGTTGCTTATATCAGTTCATAGACAAGTGAAAGTGGATACTCTAAAAAACGCAAGATAAGCGTGAGTGCTATGGAGGGCGTTCTCGTAGGGAGACGGGAGCGGATCCATAGTGGTGTATTGATATGGTGAATATGTGGACTCGTGTGCGCCACCTCAAAAAGTTACTCGCAGTCGTAGTTCAGGATAGCCACCGAGTCAAAGCTGGCTTGCTGCAGTTAAACCCCACCATCCCTTTGTTGATAATGATGCATATGTAGATAGTTCTGATGTAAGTCTTGCTGGGTACATTTGTACTCACGTTTGCCTATTTTATGTTTTGCAGAGAGACTTCAGTCTCACTAGTATTACCGCGTGGTCTTCGACGTTTAGCTTGTTACCTCAGCTACGATCTTGTGCCTCGGCAGGATTTGGTAGATAGTCAGGCTTCTCAGCCTTTTTCATTTATAGATGTCTGTACTCAGACATGATAGCTTCCGCTTGTGCTTGATTTGTATGCTCTGAATGTTGGGTCATGAGACCCATGTTTGTAACAACTCGCTCCTCGGAGCCTTTGAATAGATTACTTGAGTCATAGAGTCATGTTGTGATGCCATGTTGTATTTTCACATATCGAGCATATTGTGTGTATGTTATTGAAATGCTTGGTATGTGTGGGATCTGACCATCTAGTTGTTTATCTTTAGTAGCCTCTCTTACGGAGAAATGTCTCCTAGTGTTTCCACCGAGCCATGGTAGCTTGCTACTGCTCCGGAACACTTAGGCTGGCCGGCATGTGTCCTTCTTCGTTCCTGTGTCTGTCCCTTCGGGGAAATGTCACGCGGTGAATACCGGAGTCCTGTTAGCCCGCTACAGCCCGGTTCACCGGAGTCCTGCTAGCCCAGTGCTACAGCCTGGATTCACTCGCTGATGACCGACACGTTCGATGCTGGGTCATGGATGCCTGTCCCTGTAAGTCTGTGCCGCTTTGGGTTTACGACTAGCCATGTCAGCCCGGGCTCCTTATCATATGGATGCTAGCGACACTGTCATATACGTGTGCCAAAAGGCGCAAACGGTCCCGGGCAAAGGTAAGGCGACACCCGTGGGAATACCGTGCGTGAGGCCGCAAAGTGATATGAGGTGTTACATGCTAGATCGATGTGGCATTGAGTCGGGGTCCTGACAGCGTTGGTATCAGAGCTTGACTGCCTGTAGGATTACCAAGCCAAACTGGTCGAAGTTGAGTCTAGAAATTCTTTAGTTATATAAGGGAATTGATTGTGGGATGGAACGTAAGGCTCTTTTTACTCCTTATACCTCATGCCCCTCTGATCTGAGTCATCTTATCTTTCCTGCGGGGATTAAGAACTAGGATATCTCTTCTTTCTATCAGGATCACGTGTTACTAATCCGTAGACTTATAAGATTGTTGATTCAAGCCTCAGTTCAGCTCCTACTACTTCCGTATGTTAACTGTTGATCTCGAAACCTTGATATTGTGCTTCTGAGTGGTTATGCCACCATTTTTGTGAATGTCTCAAATCTTTTCTGAGCATTTACAGCCGTTATGCTGTCCGAGTCATCCCAGGTTACTAAGTAGTCTGATGCATTTGCAAATCCTTTTCCTCTGGTTTCAATGTCTTTTAGGCCAGGTTAATCACACAAATTGTTGAGTTGAGGTATTCTATTGCCTTGACATTTATGTTGGAGTTACTATTATGACCCTAGGTATTTAGGGAGTCACCTAGTAATCTAGCAACATTCTGTGTTCCCAGTGTGAGATTCTGGCCTTTATTCTCGAAAGCATTCGTGATGCTACTTAGTAGTAGGTATTCTGTTCCTGGGTTCTTAAACCCGAGATTCACTCTACTTACTTCATGTTGATAGTGTTTGCTAGTTCCTTCAGGTTATTAGTAACCTTTGCATTAGTCCTCGATGTTCGTGGTATTCCTTTCTTCCAAATACTATGAACCGCTTATGGCAGATATTCCTCGCTGATCGAAAGATCACGATCAGAGTGCTCTCGATGGGTTCTCGATTCTACATTGTGACTCTGCCAGTTCTACCTTTCTGCATGGGTTATCCGGAAGAAATATGTGGAATTCGTTCGACATGCTAAACTATGCGTCCACAACTCAGAAAATTATATGATCCTTTGAGTTGATCTCTTTAGTTGCATTCTGACCCTCGTCTGTCAATTGATAGTCAAGAGTATGCGTGCGTTCGTTTATCGATGCCTAATACCCTTGTGGTCCGTCAAGCCATTCTATCGCAGAATGACTAGGAGAAACAAACTCCAGTACCTCTTCCATATCTAGGATTGGGTCAAAGTAGTTGTATTCCGCAGATCAAATGCCAATCCAGCTTTTGGTTCTGCTCTACCTTGGAGTATTACATATTTTATATCGAGATTATTATAGGAATTGCACACCATCCCATGAACTCTTGGTACAGTGATACTTCTTGCCATCACTGTTCATTCCTCGGCCCTCGTGTTGATGCAACCGGAATACCGACAAATGAATTGTGATGTGTGAAATCAATACTGCTAGCAACTCTGTTGCTTGGTAGTTAAAGGATAATAATTTCATTCTTAGTATGTTGGTTTTCGAATCATCCTTCTAAGACTGATCGTGCTACCTAGTCCTTATTTCGGTGCACCCTTCGATTGATGAGTTAGGATATTGTCAAGTCCTCACTCATTTGATCATATCGTCTTGCCCTCAAAAGCAAGATTGTTCTCGAGCTTAGTAACATATCGGTGGTTCATGATTTTCCGAATATCTTCTCGAAAGTATCACCAGGTTGTCGCCTGACTGTTATGTTAAGCTCGTGATGAAGTTGGTTTATCCTGTAAACCACCCTTTCTCCAAGAATCCGTGTTGGATACCCCTGAGCTAGTTGGTTAAGCTATGCTTCAACTTGGAGAGTTGGAAGATAAAAGCTTGTCTGACTTAGTTCGTTCCAAAGGGATATTCTTGTGTAGTGTGTGTTGAAGAAAGATGATATCTTCATCGATTGGTCCTTGTGATCAATTGCTGGACCTATTGTCTTATCAATCCTTTGATTTGAGTGTGGGCTATCGTCAAATCAAATCAGTACCAACGATGCTCGTAATGTTGTCTTATTCGTGGTTGATCCCTCGAGCATACACCATTATATCTTTTAGGTCTGACCAATGCTATCACTTGTTCACTTAACTATGGAATTCCTTTTGAAAGGAAACCCAGATGAATTGTTGTTGTGCCCATTGACAACATCCTTGTCTTCTCCATAATTTTGCTGAACATTAAGCTAGTGTTGGAAACTTTTGAAAGCATTTGTTCATGCTAGCTCATGAAGCATATGTTTGGATGAAGGTAGTGACTTCCTTTAATTCATGTGCATCTGATGCAAGTTGCCGCCGTGGATTCGAGAAAGTCAACGTTGTTTCCTTTGGAATCATCCCAAATCAGTCATGCATACGTGCGAAGTATTCTGTGGTTTGAAGACTTGCAACCTTCAATCTATATGTGTCCCTAGCACACTAAGCCACTGATTGAATTGTTCAAGGAGAAGAAGTTCCTTCTTAAGAGTATACCTTATGCAAAGACTTTGATACCCTCGTTGATGGTTCCCCCTCCTGAACTCGGTAGTGTTTTATTATAAGACTACCACGTGGTCATGCTTGTCTGGGACAACGTGTTCACATGTTGTAGCAGAACCAGCTCATGTTTTGGAGCTTGCTATCGTAGTTCATCTCCCGAGAATCCCGCAACGTCATCTCGTCGATTTGTGTTGCAAACTTTCATTTTTCTTCCTAGACTCGATGAGTCTGGGATATCCTGACACCAACCAGATCTGAATCTCAGGCAGATGTGATGGTTGGAACATTTCCCAAGAATTATAATATTGGTCCCTCGATAATCGGTAAAGTGGATGTCGTGGCCAACACACCCAGCCGGAAGACCTGTTATTATAATATCCTGATTGAGGAAGTTGGCCACCTCCCCATAGGGATTTCGTAGGATTTACTCCCTAGTTGCCCCTATGGATCTTTGTGTTCCCGAAGTCCGACCTTTTACTTGATGCTTTAGATATCAAACCATATCTATGAATGGGTTACACTAGCACATCAAGGAGAACATTAGAAGCGGAGTGCTAAATGTCTCTCGGTCGATCATCCAGATTTTATTTCCTTGGCCCCGCCAAGGGTGTAATCTGAGAAGGTGTTATCTTCCTTTGCATCTGCATCCTCCATCACCATTCATCATGGTAGTAAGTTGTGTTACCGGACCCTTGACACGGATGTTGGTAAAACCTTGATGAATATGGAAATGCTCAAGTTCTTGAGAGCATGCACAAGCGCTACGTGTTATCATCGGCACTAGCTGGGATTGCCCCAGATTTCCTCGGTTATGCTATAACCACTCCAACAGTGAATTCACTCTCTATTGTTGGGTTCTTCCCCAGTTACCAGAATCATTCCCAGCATTTGCATTTTGTTTCCAGCTTGTACCGTCAATGTGCCATTCTACCATGGGTCTCATCCATTTCCGGTGATAAGCAAATTCATCCATTACGTTGTCTTCAACAAGGTAATCCACATCATCCAAGTCCGAGTATGCCATTCTACCGACCCTGCCAATCGATTGCTTGTGATTGCCTTAGGCTGGTATAAAGAGTTTCAATGATCTTTGAATCAAAGGTAATTCTTTTTGCTACTTAAGGGGATATATCTACGAGTCACCATCCCTAAGATGCCTCGTTGTGGTATCATGGCAATCCAACTCCTCGCTACGTTGACAACCGATCGCCACATTCTTAAGTCTGGAATTGTTGTCTACTTAGCGAACCCTCGTCATTTGTCTTACTCCATTTCTTCGGATCTGTGCTTCGTCTCTCAGCTCAAGAGATGTTGCTATATCTCATCCCATGAGTTGATCCTAAGTTGTTCGGTCTTCTCGAAGATCGATTGTTCTAGAGTTTTCCTTTCCTCTTCTTGTCATGATTAACTGAAGTTCTCAGAGCAAGACGACAAGACAATGATGGTGTTCAAATCAACGTTCATTTGAAGTGCACCCTGGATCATGAAGATTATACTAGTTTGCGTTTCCCCTTCACCTTACCCTACGCTTGAATCTCGGGACGAGATTTTTGTTAGTGGGGGTGAGCTGTCACAGCCCCAGATCAGCCCTTGTTTGTTTTGCTTTAGCATCCATGCAACATGTTTAAATTTTATGAAAGTTGAAATGAGGATTGTCCAAACCCTAGCATTTTAAGAATTCACCAGGTTCACCTAAAATATTTTCAGTCAATCCAAGTGGCTTTCAAAAATGTTCATCATCTTTGGAAAAATGCTGGAAACAGTAACCAGAGATGATGCACATTTTTCCATGTCATTTTGGATCTTTGAACTAATATATATTGTATTTGAGTTGGAGCAAATATATGTTATATATATTTTTAATGCTTCAATAATTCTGATATTTTGTGAGGGGCTCTAGAATATTACTTTCAGTCCCTGCAAAAATTATTGGAAGAAACAAAAATGATTTAGTGTTTGAACTAAATCAAAACAGATTGAAACAAATAGAAAACAATGATTAAAAAAATAAAACAGAGCAAAAATAAAAAGGGAGACGGCCACCTGGGCCACTTACCTGCTTACCTGCCCGGCCCAGCTCCTCCCGCTGGCCCAGCCCGCCACCGCTACCCCCCCTGTCGTCTTCTTCCCTCGCCAGAAGGACGCGGGCACGCGCCCGGCGCGCGCGGCCACGCGCCCCGGCCACCTCCTCCCTGCCTGGCTGCCTCCTCCTCCCCTGGTTCCCTCCCGCGACGCCACGCAGCCCCCTCGGACCCCTCTCACTCTTCCTCGAGGCCCCGCCCCTCTGCTCTTTCTCTCTCGCCCGAACCCGAACACAGCCGTCGCCACCGACGCCGTTCGCCGCGGCCACCATCCCCCTCTCGCCTCCCTGACGCCTCCCAGAGCTCCACAAGTCCTCCCTCGTCCTCCTTGTCGTCTCACGCGACCAGAAGAGCCCCGGAACGCCGCCCCCGACGTTTTCCCCCTCGCCGGCCGCCGAGGATCTGCTCCGTCGAATTCGGCCACTCCGGCGCGTCTCCGAGCCCACTGAGCCACCCTGCTGCATCCCTGTGAGCTTGCCGTCGTTTCCCCTCACCTCTCTCTCTCTCGCGCACCCTGTAGCCGCCGCCCCACAAGCACCCGAAGCCGCCGTCCGCCATTGCCGGTGAGCTTCGTGCTCCCGGGGTCCTCCACCTGCGCTCGTTGCCTTCGAGTGCTCCTGACGACCCCAGTAACCCGTAGAGACCCTCAGCTGACCTCGCCGTGCCGTGTAACGCCGAACCCGAGCACGCCCGAGCTCCGGCCGCCGCTGCCAAGCTCGGGGCCGTCGTCTCCGGCCGCCCTAGCTGCTGCTGCTTGCTGAAACGGGCACGGGTGAGCTCCAGCTCCCCGTAGCCGCTCTCCTCCGTCCATTTGGACGCCGGAGGAGCGAACCCGAGCCCTCCGCCGCGCCTGTTGCCACCGGCGACGAACCGCCGGCGTGTTAGGCCCTGCTGACCAGGGGTTTGACCCCCCCTGGGTCATTTACATGTGGGCCCAGGGCCCTGCTAATTTAGTTTAGATGCTAATTAAATTTTAGCTAACCCACTGACTCACTGACAGGTGGGCCCTACCCTTTAATTAACCCGGCTAACCATTTAGTTAAGTTAATTAAACTCTGTTAAAACACTGTGCAGCTGACATGTGGGTCCCATAGGTCAGATTTGACCTGGACAACGCCGTTGACTTGCTGATGTCACTGTGAAGTCATGCTGACGCAGTAATTCATTTCTGGATTTATTATTATTCAGAAATTTCAGAAAATAGCTAAAACTTCAACAAATCATAGAAAATTAACCGTAACTCCAAATGAAATAAATTATATATGAAAAATCATCAGAAAAATTCAAGGAATCCATCTGTACCATTTTCATGCATGTTAGAACAACTTATAGCTGCTGTTTATCACAAATCATATAAAGGGCATTTATTTAATCACATATGGAGTTTGAATTTGAATTTTATATTCAAACCAACTTCATTTAATCTGGTTTTAGTTGCATTAGCTCAAGACACATTCATTTTGCCATGTCATGATCATGCATCATATTGTGCATTGCATTGATTGTGTTCCTTTCTGTGTTGCCGGTATTTGTCCCCTCTCGATAGACGCGATACCGATGATGTGATCGTTGACACTGATGAAGACTCAATGTTATCTTCAGAAGTGCCAGGCAAGCAAAACCCCCTTGTTCATTCCGATACAATCCTACCCTCTCGCTCCTGCTCTCTTTTACTGCATTAGGACAACACCGATTCAACTGTTACATGCTGCGGTAGTTGAACCCCTTTATCCTTTGCATGACCTGTCATTGCCACAGTAAATAGATGAAACTCACTAGCATGAGAAGGAGTTGTTTGAGCCCTGTTGTGCCTACTCATTCATGCTTGTTTGTCATGCCTGCTACTGCTTAGAGTTGAGTCAGGTCTGATTCATCGGGGATGAATCAGAGGTGTGTGAACATGTCCTACTGTGTGTGAGCTAAGTGTGTGAACACGATTTGGTAAAGGTAGCGGTGAGAGGCCATGTAGGAGTACATGGTGGGTTGTCTCATTGTAGCCGTCCTCAGGAACTGAGTTCTGTGTTTGTGATCCATGATTCAGCTACTACCATACATTGGGCCCTGAAATATGACCCCTCTCGACTTCTTATTCACCCTTGTCCTCTGTCCAGGAGTTGCAAGTAGTTTCTCGTGTTTGTAGTATGCTGGAGGCCGTGCGCAGCGCTGACCGTAGGGGTGGGCTGTGATGCGGTAGGCACGTGGCCGGGTAAACCGGGCGCCCGTTTGGTGTCACGGAACCCTGTACACATCGTTTGGGGCTGTGAGCGAAACTCCGGCCGGATCTCCTCATGGATGGAACTCGAATAGGCGATAAACCTGGACTAGAGACTTGAGTGTTTAGGTAGGTCGTGGTCTACACCCACGTCAGCTTTCGCTTGAAGTCTGCCGTGCACATGTCGTGTGCAGACGCTAAGTGGTGGAAACATGTATGAAGAAGTACACCCCTGCAGGGTTAACATCATCTATTCGAATAGCCGTGTCCGCGGAAAAGGACTTCTGGGTTGCTTATATCAGTTCATAGACAAGTGAAAGTGGATACTCTAAAATACGCAAGATAAGCGTGAGTGCTATGGATGGCGTTCTCGTAGGGAGACGGGAGCGGATCCATAGTGGTGTATTGATATGGTGAATATGTGGACTCATGTGCGCCACCTCAAAAAAGTTACTCGCAGTCGTAGTTCAGGAGAGCCACCGAGTCAAAGCTGGCTTGCTGCAGTTAAACCCCACCATCCCTTTGTTGATAATGATGCATATGTAGATAGTTCTGATGTAAGTCTTGCTGGGTACATTTGTACTCACGTTTGCCTATTTTATGTTTTGCAGAGAGACTTCAGTCTAACTAGTATTACCGCGTGGTCTTCGACGTTTAGCTTGTTACCTCAGCTACGATCTTGTGCCTCGGCAGGATTTGGTAGATAGTCAGGCTTCTCAGCCTTTTTCATTTATAGATGTCTGTACTCAGACATGATAGCTTCCGCTTGTGCTTGATTTGTATGCTCTGAATGTTGGGTCATGAGACCCATGTTTGTAATATCTCGCTCCTCGGAGCCTTTGAATAGATTACTTGAGTCATAGAGTCATGTTGTGATGCCATGTTGTATTTGCACATATCGAGCATATTGTGTGCATGTTATTGAAATGCTTGGTATGTGTGGGATCTGACCATCTAGTTGTTTATCTTTAGTAGCCTCTCTTACGGAGAAATGTCTCCTAGTGTTTCCACCGAGCCATGGTAGCTTGCTACTGCTCCGGAACACTTAGGCTGGCCGGCATGTGTCCTTCTTCGTTCCTGTGTCTGTCCCTTCGGGGAAATGTCACGCGGTGAATACCGGAGTCCTGTTAGCCCGCTACAGCCCGGTTCACCGGAGTCCTGCTAGCCCAGTGCTACAGCCTGGATTCACTCGCTGATGACCGACACGTTCGATGCTGGGTCATGGATGCCTGTCCCTGTAAGTCTGTGCCGCTTTGGGTTTACGACTAGCCATGTCAGCCCGGGCTCCTTATCATATGGATGCTAGCGACACTGTCATATACGTGTGCCAAAAGGCGCAAACGGTCCCGGGCAAAGGTAAGGCGACACCCGTGGGAATACCGTGCGTGAGGCCGCAAAGTGATATGAGGTGTTACATGCTAGATCGATGTGGCATTGAGTCGGGGTCCTGACATGGAAGCCGATGGTCGGTCAACAAAGTTTTGTACAATGCGGATCCGAGCATTAATGACGTAAAGTACTTGGATACATAGAGTCATTACACATAATTTGTGATTTTACTATGGATATCGATCCTTAATTCGGCCTCCCGTGCCCGCATTAAGGCTCGGGGGCTACTAGGCTTCGGGCTTATTATTTACAAATATTAAAGGGGCACATTGATCCCCTGATCTGGTGTTGCCACCCGACCAGTGTCTCGGGGGCTACTGCATTGCTTGTTATATGCAGAAAATCTTAAGTGCAATACAGTTTCCGAGGAGATTTTGATCCTCAGGTTGGTCGGCCGCACCCAACCTGACTCTCGAGGACTGAGCACGCCGCTTTTTGTGTCCCGAAGTATTCTGCCGAGCTAGGACTTGATCCTCAGACCGATTTTTGCAAATCAACCTGAGTCTTAGCGGCTACGGGGATCAGCGGTCTTATGTCATCCTTCAGGTGCATCTCGGGTTTTAGACCGACACATACCTTGAGGGCTACTGGCTATATATCTCGTCAGAGAATAAATTACATCAATAAAAAACATTGACCAAAAATCAGCCCATGACCGAGGTGCTTAACCACCTCGGAAGCAGTTCGACATATAGCTCGGATGCAAGTGGCTGGCTCCTTAGAGGGCATTTCCGGCATTAAGCTTGGTTAAACTCCTTCAAACTTCTTTGAACCAAGGTGATTTATGACACCTCAGATAAAGTCCAGCGTTGGAGCTCGGATACATAGTCCGGCGTTGGAGCTCGGATACCGTCCATCGTTGGAGCTCAGATAGATAGTCTGGTGTTAGAGCTGGGAAGCAGTCCGGCATTGGTGCTCGGCTGCAAAAGATACCTCGAATGCAGTCCGGCGTTGGAGCTCGGACGCAAGAGGATGTTGCCGCCCGGGAACAAACTTCAAACCCGAGGTGTGGCATAAAAATAACAAGGCATTGATAAAGGCCGTAAACTTAAAGCGGCTCCTCGAATACCCAACGCGTAAACTCGTCGAATGCATTTCGGCGATCCTCAAGATAGAAGATGAGAAGATTTGTTGAACCAGTTTTAAAGACCGGCAACCGAAGATGAAGAACAGTTCGGAAGAATCGAGGAGCGTCCCTAACTTGAAGACCGGTTCAGGGGGCTACTGACGGTGTCCTGGACTAGGGGGTACTCACCACGTCGTCTCCCGATCAGTTGGATTGGGCCAAGGATCCCCATGGCCGTATACTCATGGGCCAGTCCGGACAGTTGCCGCATACAAGGAACATTCCACAAGACTTGGCGATCAAGACAAGGACTCCTCCCCCACCGGCGTATTCGGCTAGGACTCTTGTTATCCTAGGCCTCTGGTGCATTATATAAACCGAGGCCAGGCTCGTCGATAGATACAACAACAATCATACCATAGGCTAGCTTCTAGAGTTTAGCCTCCTTGATCTCGTGGTAGATCCACTCTTGTAAACATCCACAATATCAATATCAATCAAGCAGGACGTAGGGTTTTACCTCCATCAGGAGGGCCCGAACCTGGGTAAAACATCATGTCCCTTGTCTCCTGTCACCATTGATCCTAAGACGCACTGCTTGGGACCCCCTACCCGAGATCCGCCGGTTTTGACACCGACAACTGGCGCCAGCAAATCAGCCCAGACGCGCAAAGGGGGAATCTTCGAACATTTCCCCTGAAGGCAATCCGGACATACTTCGGATTCATACACAGCTCCCTCCCGCCCGGTCTAAACAGGGTACGCCGTCATACCTCCTTTTTACAACATGAACAATACGCATACACATAAATGTATTACTTGAATACAACATGTAGAGTTAAATGACGCTTATCCGCTATCATCTCTCATTGACATTTTTAGTCATAAACGGCATCCGAATATCGTGTTATGCCTTAAAATGCCAAGGGGCTTCATTATACCCGCACTATGGCAACGAAGTCCGACCACCTTCTCGGTCGCTCGGCACCCCGAACTTATAGCATTATATGCATCAGCTCTGAATCATGTCTTGGGTCATTGGTTGGGTTTGCCCGGCTCCCATGTTTTGGTACCTTACGTACCGCAATATCAGCTAAGGTAGCACTGGGAGAACTACTGCGATTGTGTCCCGGTTCTTCCGGATGAGCACCTCAGTAGAGAAAGCCAAAAACTGACTGTCATGATACAGCGAGAGCTGGTCAGCTATTCGAGAGGTTGTAAAATCTTTAAGGATTCATTCTGCATAATGCCATAATAAATGCAGAGTGCGACGGATCGGATTACCGATCAGGTGCTGTTAGATCCCCTCGTGCGGTCTTCCGAACACCAGGGGCTACGCCTACCATACTTGAATTCCTATGGCTAAGTGAGAGTGATAAAGACCTATAGTCTGATTGCCTGGTTCGCTGTGCTGAACACCTCCTTTATGGACCCAAGAATGGGGTAAAGAGTGTTCAAGTGTGTCCCGAACACCCCCGTATTTCCTACGTGGGGGCAGAAGCCGACGACTGGCCAACTCTCAAGATTAACATATAAAAACGGCCGCGAAGGAAGAAAAACTTTACATATAAAAGGAAAATACATAAATAAAGGTGACTCTATTCCGCCTTACAAAGGACAACGTGATTGCCCTCATGGAAATACAATGTCTTTGGTACATTGCTCCGCCACAAGGCGGGCTCCTTTCAGGACACCGTCGTAATATAGTTCGGGCTTGCGGTGCTCCTTCCCCTCGGGTGGTCCATCGGTCATCAGCTTTTCAGCATCCAGCTTTCCCCAGTGCACTTTCACGTGGGCAAATGCCATTCACGCACCTTCTATACAAACCGACCGTTTGAAGATGTCAAGCCGAGGACAGGCACTCACAATTCGCTTCACGAGACCAAAGTAACTACTCGGAATAGGCTCGGAGGGCCATAGCCGGACAATCAGATCCTTCATGGCTAGTTCGGTTGCCTGGTGCAGTTCGATTAGCTGCTTCAGCTGATCGATGAATGGCACCAGATAATTCAGTGCCAAATACTGCGTCTAGAAAAGCTTTTCTGCAGTCTTCTTCTCCTCAGCTCGATAGAATTGAGCAGCATCAGATATGCTGCACGGCAGATCCGCAAACGCCCCTGGAGAAATCATAAGTCAATTTGTCACCTTTGAATTTTTTCTGCTACGGCATAAACAATTGCTCTAAATAGGAAAAGTCCTTACCAGCCGCAATATTCCTCGCCTCCTGAATGTCCTTCAGAGCGCCATGGGCTTCCTCCCGAGCATCAGTTGCGGCTTGGAGAGCTTAGGTGAGTTCGGATTCTTTCAATTGCAGACTCTGCTCCAAAGTCTCGCTTTTCTGCACGACCTCCTGAAGCTCCCATTCAGCTTCAATGACCCTGGCCTCGTGCTTCTCGCGAAGGGCCTGTTCCGCGGCTGCCTTCTTTTCGGCTAAGGCCACAACCTTTTTCAATGCCTCAATTTCGGCATTTGCCCCTAGAGCATGCAATATATATACTTTCATTAGGAACACCTACTTAATTACGCTAAACTTAACAAGGTTCCGACATACCTTGATGGTCCTCCAACTGCTTCTTCACCCGGCCAAGTTCTTCTTTGGCCCGCTCCAGACTCTGCTTCAGTCCGGATACTTCCGCAGTATGAGAGGCGGCAGTCGCTGCAGACGCATGTTTACAAAGGAAGAGATATATGTCATGCACTGAGTCTCCTATGGGAGGAAATTTGATCCCCTGTCCGGATCCTTCTTTCACCGGACAGCGTATCAGGGGCTACTATCTGTACTATGAAAAATCTTCTAAAAACTCCTAAAACTTACCTCCAAGCCTTTTATAAGGCTGATGTAGGATTCATTCAGTCCACTTTTAGCGGCCTGAACCTTCTCAATCACCACGCCCATAAGGGTGCGATGTTCATCAACGATGGAAGCGCTCTTTAGCGCTGCCAATAAGCTGCCCTGCACCTCTAGTCGGGCAGAGGTCGCCGGTGGAGCAGGATCACCTCCTCTAGTCAAGGGGAGCTGCCCGTCTGAACCCGGAGCCTCAAAGGCTCTGGGATTGTGTCCGGCTGTGGGCCGAATCCAAGATCGCCCCCGCCAACGACACTTAGGGGAGCCAACGCTCCCGTGTATCCCTCCCCTGAGGTACGCCCCTCCTGGTTTAGCTCCTTTTGGGACGACACCTCGGTGTCATGCCCGAGGTTCGGGGAAGGGGCCCTCGGAGGTGTCTTGCTCTTTAGGGCATCTGAGCTCAACGAATCCTCCGATGAGGACTGTTCGACGTGAGACCTGGCCGGGCTGCAAAAAGTATGGCACAAATTAATTTATTTGTGCCTTGGTAATCCTGGACGCATAGACGTGTTCAGATTTTGTGCACTTACGAGTTTTCCAGGGGCTGGGCCCTGGGATCCCACTCCGGGCTGCAATCGGTAGCCGTAGTGGACGCCTCTGGCAGGAGGGTCTTTCCCCTCTTAGGCAATTCAGACTCCAGAGATGAGGAGGTCGTCCTTTTATTTCCTCCCCCTGTGGGGGACTCATCTTCCTCCTCCTCTTCCTCTTCAGAGGAGAGAGGGGTATTGGAGTCTTCAGATTTTGTGTCCGAAGCACCACGATGGCGCAGGTCGCCCCTGGTCTCCTTGGCCTCTTTGTGGGCCTCTTTCTTTGGCGCATTGTAAGGCGCCGGGACCAACATATTCGTCAGAAGTGGTCCGGCTGGTTCTTCTGGCAGCAGGGCTGGATCGTGTATCCGACCCGGCTTCTTCGTGCATCCCTAATATAATTGTGGGGAGCGTGTTAGGGCATCTTCCCCGGGATATGACAATGAAACATATGGATGGACAAATTATAATGACTACTTACCGGACTTGCAGGGCGGGACAGTTGGTACCCGCGGTCCGCGGCGGAGTCCGGCCATGGTTTGCCAGACATAAAAAGCACCCTCCAGATGTCCTTGTGTGAGGACCCATAAAGTTCCCACAGGGTCTCGTGCTCGGCCGGGTCATACTCCCGCAAATTGCAGGCACGATGCTGACAGCGAAGAACCAGGCGGACCAGCATCACCTGGACTACATCAACAAGCTTGATGGCCTTGTCTTCCATACCTTTGACGCGTGTCTGGATCACCGACAGCTCGTCAGATGAAGACCAGTTCAAGCCCTTCTCGGGCCAGGACGTAAGCCGCAAAGGGGCTCCGGATCGGAACTCAGGAGCTGCGGCCCACTTTTTGCCGCGCGACTCAGTGATATAGAACCACTGCTGCTGCCACTCCTTGACAGAATCATTGAAAGTACATGTCGGCCATGTGACCTTGGGCATCCTTCTCACCATGGCACCTCCACACTCGGCGTGCTCGCCGTTCACCACCTTGGGCTTCACATTGAAGATCTTCAGCCATAAGCCGAAGTGTGGCGTGATGCGGAGAAAGGCCTCGCACACAACGATAAACGTAGAGATGTTGAGGAAGGAATTGGGGGATAGATCATGGAAATCAATCCCGTAATAATACATGACGCCGCGAACAAATGGGTGAAGGGGAAACCTGAGCCCGCGGACAAAATGGGGGAGGAACACGACCCTCTCATGGGACTCCGGAGTAGGGACAATCTGTCCCGCCGCTGGAAGGTGGTCGCCGATTTTCTAGGCCAGGTACCCGGCCTCCCGAAGCTTTTTAATATCCTTCTCCTGGATGGTAGAGGCCATCCACTTGCCTCCTCCTCCAGATCCGGACATTTTCGGAAGAACCTTCGTTGGTGGAGAAGATGAACGCTCGGGCGTTAGGGCTCAAGCGAAAGGGAATGGACGAGCATAAGCAGAAGGCATGGGTACAAAGGAAGAGGCCTTTCCTCTTTATAGAGGCAACAAAACTTTGCGCCTCCCCGCTTGCCTAATGAAACCTGCTCGTTCCCCAGTCACCGCGTTTGGTGGTGTGTTTGGGTTACCCACACCCGTATTGATGAGAATCCCGCGATAAGTTGGACATGATCTCTACTTCGACAAGACGTGCCAAAGAAACCGCCTCGCAATGTGTGCGGTAGCTGGTTATAAAAAACGGTTTGAATAAAGGCCGGGCCGTGACATGATGTCGCGCTACGATGAATTGTCAGGGATTAGATTTGTGAAATATTTATCTCTTTATGGTGGTATAGAGCCAAACACGATCCTTGTGTTTGGCAGTTATCTTGAAGTATTAGAAGATGTAACCCGCCTTGCAATGCCGAAGACAATCTGCGCGCCGGACTCATCGTCATTGAAGCCTGGTTCAGGGGCTGCTGAGGGAGTCCTGGATAAGGGGGTATCCGGACAGCCGGACTATGTACTTTGGTTGGACTGTTGGACTATAAAGATACAAGATTGAAGACTTTGTCCCGTGTCCGGATGGGACTCTCCTTTGCGTGGAAGGGAAGCTTGGCGATTCGGATGATAGATCTCCTTCTCTGTAACCGACTTAGTGTAACCCTAGTCCCTTCCGGTGTCTATATAAACCGGAGGGTTTAGTCCGTAGGACAACAACAATCATACCATAGGCTAGCTTCTAGGGTTTAGCCTCTATGATCTCGTGGTAGATCAACTCTTGTAATACTCATATCATCAAGATCAATCAAGCAGGAAGTAGGGTATTACCTCCATCCAGAGGGCCCGAACCTGGGTAAACATCGTGTCCCCAGTCTCCTGTTACCATTATCCTTAGACGCATAGTTCGGGACCCCCTACCTGAGATCCGCCGGTTTTGACACCGACACCCATCACACTGTCTCATGCTCCAAAGGGGAGGCGATCAGCATGCCACGCTGCACCTGAGGCATCCCTCAAGAGAACGACACCTATGTCGAGCAGGCCTTTGAAAAGGAAGGCAAATACCAACATGGTCGAGCCTTCATCAAAGAGGTACGGGTTTTTTAAATATGCTCGTTGGCTGTCACATCAAAGTGTGACTCTATCCGTTGTGTTTTATCAGGAAAAGCATTCGCCAGACTATGTCCGGGGATCCTGCCGATCATGCCTCTACCAGCCAGATTCCGGATCCTGTCTCAAGGATTGAGGCCGACGCAGGAGTGACACTGGATTGTCCCTCTGCAGAGTGTTCGGATAATGTATCTGTCATGAACTCTGAAGTGGAAAGCGCCATGAATCATTAGCGTCGGTGGTCCTCTCTTCGCAACCCTGGTTTCTCACAAGAGGCTTTCAACGCCTTCAACTCGGGTGATGCATACATCCAGCTGCTCGAGATGGGCTTACCAGAGACACCGACCATTATTTGAAAGATATGCGGGTAAGTACACATTTTGTACAATTCTGATAATCATATACTAGTAGGCCCCGATACTTGAAACAGTTGGTACAACTGATTTAAGGATCATTGGACAACCATGTGCTCACTGTGAAGAACAGTCTGTTGTCCCAAGAGCTGAAAAAGTGTCAGGACCAGTTAGCTACTGCTACCGCCGAACTAGGGAAATCCAAGAAGGCAATGTCTGGTAATGTTCCCCTCTATCGAGAAAACATAATAATCTACCAGGATTATTAATGCAGGTGCATGTCTTATAGCAGAGTCATCAAATCGTTCGCGAAAGGCACCGGAAGTCGCACAAGCGGGAGGTCCAGAAGCTCAAAGGCAGCTGGGCGCGGGCAGACGTATACTGACACTGGTTAGAGAGGAGAAAAACAAACTCCAAGATTCTCACACCAAGTTGGGCGAAGAGCTGAAAGATGTGCGGGCCCAGCTAGCGGACTCCGTGAAGGAGAGTAAGAGGCTGTGAGCCGGCACATTTAGTATGTGTTCGAACTTACTGAAGGAGTCCTGGACTAAGGGGTCCTCAGACAGCCGGACTATATACGTTGGCCGGACAATTGGACTATGAAGATACAAGATAGAAGACTTTGTCCCGTGTCCGGATGGGACTCTCCTTTGCATGGAAGGCAAGGTTGGTGATTTAGATATGTAGATTCCTTTCTCTATAACCGACTTTGTACAACCCTAGCCCCTCCCGGTCTCTATATAAATCGGAGGATTGGACTTCTAGGGTTAGAGTTACAATCATCATAACCTCATAGGCTAGACTTCTAGGGTTTAGCCATGACGATTTCGTGGTAGATCAACTCTTGTAATACTCATATTCATCAAGATCAATCAAGCAGGAAGTTGGGTCTTACCTCCATAGAGGGCCCGAACCTGGGTAAACATTATGTCCCCGCCTAGTGGTTCCATTAGCCTTAGACGCACAGTTCGGGACCCCCTACCCGAGATTCGCCGGTTTTGACACCGACATTGGTGCTTTCATTGAGAGTTCCACTGTGTCGTCAAAGATAGGTTTGATGACTCCATCAATCATCTACAACAATGCAGTCCAGGGGGAGATCTTCCTCCCCGGACAAATCTTCATATTTGGCGGCTTTGCATTGTGGGCCAACTCACTTGGCCATCTAGAGCAGATCGATAGTCACGCCCCTGGCCATCAGGTTAGATTTGGAAGCCTTAATTTTCTGGCCAATATCCACGAAGACATGATCTTCGAGGGATTCGAACCCATGACAGCTGTCCGCGGCCACTATGATAAGCATGACCGAGATCTGTCATCTAGCCGCATAGAGGAGATAGTGCTTGTGACCGCCCCGGCCATAGAGCCGGAGCGAACTGCTGTGTCCGAAGACGAGAAGCTCAACCCCACAGCGGAGGCCGCAAACTCAACGGAGCTCGAGCCGCACACAGACCCAACAACAGGTTGGGTTGATGTTACCGGAATCCCGGACTCATCTCCAGACATGGGTTCCGGACCGCATGCATCCGCGTCCACCAAACCTGATCGGGCTTTGGTCTTGGAGTTTAGCTCCACAGACATCTTCCAGCACTCGCCTTTTGGAGACGTGTTAAATTCATTGAAATCCCACTCCCTGCCAGGGGACTCTTGGCCGAACTATGTCTAGATCGAGTGGGAAGCGGACGATGAAGAAGTTCGTTCCCCACCCACCACCCACTTTATAGCCACTGTCGACGACTTAACCGACATGCTTGACTATGACTCCAAAAACATCGACAGTATGGACAACGATGCCGGAGAGGATCAGGAACCACTGCCTACAGGGCCTTGGACAGCCACCTCCTCGTACGACATATACATGGTGGATACACCCAAGGAAAATAACAACGATGATGAGAATCCAGTCGAGGATAAACCTCCTGAGATACAACCGAAGCGCCGATGTCAGCGGCGCCGCTCCAAACCACACTGTAGTAAAAACAACAATAACGTCACAGAAGAGGATAACACTATAGACGGTGCCGAAAACAATGAACACCTCGTTGAGCCTACCTTTGAACGGGAGGAACGGGACGATGGGCGTGTCAGCCCTGGCGAACAAGCCATGAACGAAGACTCAGAGGATAGCAACTACCTTCCGCTCTCCGAGGACGAGGTTAGCCTCGGTGTCGAAGATTTCATCGTGCCTGAAGAGCCCACCAAACAGGAACGCTTGAAGCGTCAGCAAATTTCCACTGCAAAAAGCCTGAAAAAGAAGCAGCAGCAGCTTCAAGCTGATCAAGATCTGCTCAACGAAAGATGAACTAACATCCTGGCAGCCGAGGAATACGGCCTCGAGCGCCAAACCAAAAGCTACTCGAAGCGCAAGCTGTTACCACATTTCGATGATGAGGCACTGGAACCCGTCCTACCAAGGAACAATATGGCTGACCGACCACCACGTGGACGGGACAAAGCGGCACTTCAAGCCAAACACCAGCTCGCTACCTCGCCGAACAAACAGAAATACAACAGTTCGGGGATATACAGATGACATGCGACGTGACTTGGAAAAGAGAGCAGGTCAGACAAGACCAATCTATGGATCACGGGGGCACGCCTCGACGCGCGACGATGGCCATCTGGCTGAACTTGACAAACATAACCACGTCCGGACTGAAAACCGCAGACGAGATCCATCCGAGCTACGTCACGAATTGGCCCGATACAGAGGCACTGCACACCCCCTTTGCTTCACTAACGAAGTAATGGGACACGATTTCCGAGAAGGGTTTAAACCCGTAAACATCGAATCATATGATGGCACAACAGACCCCGCGGTGTGGATCGAGGATTTTCTTCTCCACATTCATATGGCATGCGGCGATGATCTTCACGCCATAAAAGACCTCCCGCTCAAACTCAAGGGACCAGCTAGATACTGGTTAAACAGTCTGCCTGAAAACTCCATTGGCAGCTGGGTGGAATTGGAGGGCGCTTTCCTCGACAACTTACAAGGCACATATGTTCGACCTCCGGATGCCGATGACCTAAGTCATATAATCCAACAACCCGGAGAGTCAGCCAGGAAATTCTGGACTCGGTTTCTAACTAAAAAGAAACAAATCATCGACTGTCCGGACGCTGAAGCCCTAGCGGCCTTTAAGCACAGCATCTGCGACGAATGGCTGGCCAGACACCTCGGCCAGGAAAAACCGAAGTCCATGTCAGCCCTTACGGCACTCATGACCCGCTTCTGTGCAGGCGAAGACAGCTGGCTAGCTCGTAGCAGCAACAATACAAGCGAACCTGGCACTTCTGAAGCCAGAAACAGCAATGGCAAGCCCCGACGCAATAGACATAAGCATCAAAACAACGGTGATAGTATTGAAGACACGGCGATCAATGCCGGATTCAGCGGCTCTAAGTTCGGTTAGTGGAAGAAGCCATTTAAAAGGAACAATCCAGGCACGTCCAGTCTAGACCGCATACTAGATCAACCATGCCAAATCCATGGCACTCTGGGTAAACCGGCCAAACATACCAAGAGGGAATGTTGGGTTTTCAAACAGGCCGGCAAGTTAAATGCCGAGAATAAAGAGAAAGGGTCACAAAGCAAGGACGACGACGAGGAACCCCGACCACCGAACACAGGGGGACAGAAGAAATTCCCCCCCTCCCAAGTCAAAACGGTGAACATTATATACGCCACCCACATCCCCAAGAGGGAGTGCAAGCGCGCACTCAGGGACGTCTACGCGACGGAGCCAGTCGCCCCAAAGTTCAACCCATGGTCCTCCTGTCCGATCACCTTCGATCGCAAGGACCATCCGACCAGTATCGATCATGGCGGTGAGAGAGTCCTGGATTAAGGGGTCCTCGGACTGCCGGACTATATGCATATGCCGGACTGTTAGGCTATGAAGATACAAGATAGAAGACTTCGCCCCGTGTCCGGATGGGACTCTCCTTTGCGTGGAAGGCAACTTGGCGATTCGGATATGAAGATTCCTTTCTCTGTAACCGACTCTTTGTAACCCTAGCCCCCTCCGGTGTCTATATAAACCGAAGGGTTTAGTCCGTAGGACAACAACAATCATAACCATAGGCTAGCTTCTATGGTTTAGCCTCCATGATCTCGTGGTAGATCAACTCTTGTAATACTCATATCATCAAGGTCAATCAAGCAGGAAGTAGGGTATTACCTCCATCGAGAGGGCCCGAACCTGGGTAAACATTATGTCCCCCGCCTCCTGTTACCATTAGCCTTAGACGCACAGTTCGGGACCCCCTACCCGATATCCGCCGGTTTTGACACTGACATTGATGATTTAATTGAGAGTTCCACTGTGACGTCGAAGATAGGATTGATGGCTCGCCTTGTTATCAAGGACAACATCACCTCCAGAGGAGCCTCGGCCTCGGGCCAAACCCTCCGGCTGGGCGGCTTCATCATGATCGCCCGTTCGGCCATCGGGCCGACAATGACTTCTCGGGTTATTAAAAATTGCCTCCACGTCTGCTCGGAAAACGCCGAGCAGATGGATCTGATGGAGTTGTCATCTTTAAATGGGCTCCTGGATCACATCGCCACTTTGGGAGTTGCTACGGACTATGATCAGATTGGGCTTAAACCCGACCAGAGAGAGATTGAATCTCCGCCGATCACCCATCAGATAGCGGTGGTGGAGGAGCAATGCAAAAACTCTTCCCCTATATTAAGAACAAAATATGTCTGGATTTCCAAGCTCATCGAGCCGGATACCTGCCCGCGGGAAGACGTGTCCCAAACTCCGAACTTAGAATTGAACTATGGGCCAGAAAAATTGGTTGACATCCCGGAACCTGAACTATTAAGCTCGAAAGCTCCTCCAGCTCTGGGTCACAGATCGGATCAGGGTTCGGACTTAAATCCACCCACCCACCCAGATACAAGCGATCTTCCCCACATCAGACAACAATCCCAAGAGATGATACATCACTTTTGGGCTAGATTCCTCCTTGTCAAGGACAAGGTCAAGGACTGTCGCGATGAAGACGCAATCTCATTATTCGGCAAAAATTGCACGGACAAGGGGATCCTTAACGCCATAAATCACTGTCACGTATCACGCTTCGATGACTTGGTGACCATAGTACAGAAGTACTGCGCGATGGAAAGCACCTGGAAAACTCAGGCAGCCTTTTGGGACCCACTGGCTCTCACTAAACCCCTCGTCTGAACAAAAAGGGTGTACCCTTGTAGGTCGTTTGATTCAACCACGAAGAAATCAAAGCCCACTACAGGGTGCGGAACCGTTTTGGAAGGGTGGCTCGATAGGCCATGCAAAATACACACCACACCAGATACCGTACCAACACACAACCTTCGAGCATGTTGGATACTTCGGCAGGTGGCCAAGAGCGGCGAGGATCTCCTTATAAAAAACATCGTAGAGCAACATCCCATAGAACACAACACTACAATATTCACAGTCTTCGAGACTTTCGCCTTAGGTAATAGGTGCAAGAGAGCACTCTGCGGCCTTGCTGAAGTCTGCCAAGTTGCAGCAATAAAACCTTGGAATGACACGGCCATAACTTTCAGTGCCAGTGATGAACCACAATCCAGAATAGTCCGGGCACCAGCCGCTTTGGTCCTCAGTCCAATCACGGACGGCTTCGGGCTTACCAAAGTGCTCATGGACGGTGGCAGCGGACTAAACCTCATTTACGAGGAAACTCTCAACAAAATGGAAATAGATAGGAGCCGCATTGAGCAAAGTAGCACAACCTTTCGAGGAATTATTCCCAGCCGGGTGGCACGATGTGCGGGAAAAATCACACTCGATGTGGTATTCGGCACGCCTAAGAATTATAGGTCCAAAGAGATAACCTTTCAGGTGGCCCCTTTCACTAGGGATATCACGCCTTGTTAGGGCGGGATGCGTTTGCGAGCTTCCAAGCTATACCCCATTACGGGTACAATAAGCTCAAGATGCCTGGGCCCAACGGAATTATCACTCTTGCCAGTGATCCGGACATAGCACTCTGCGCCGAAAATAAAACAACCGCCTTGGCCCTCGAAGCATTGTCTGAAGCCCTCGCGGCCAAAGAATTAACTGCATTATGCTCCACAGTGGATAGGGACGATGTGATACTCGATAAGCAATCAAGTCCACATCCTTTAAACCAATGGACGAAATAGTCAAATTCCAAGTCCACCCAACGGACTCCATGAAGACAACATCCATCGGGGCACAGCTGGACCCCACAATCGACGCCATGCTGCGGTCATTCCTACGCGAGAACTTGGATATCTTCACCTGGCACCCTTCTGATATGCCGGCGATCCCACGCAGGCTGGCCGAACACAGCCTTAACATACTGAAGGGATACAAGCCGGTCAAGCAAACACTACGACGCTTTTCATACCCAAAGGACAAGCTATGGGAGAGGAACGAGCCAAGTTACTTGAGGCCGGATTCATTAGGGAAATAAAACACCCGGATTGGCTAGCAAACCTGGTGATGGTACCAAACAAGGATAAATCCTGGCGCCTATGTCTCTATTTCAAAGACCTTAACAAGGCTTGCCCTAAGGATCCCTTCCCTCTCCCGCGACTCCATCAGATTATCAATGCTACCGCAGGACATGACTCATTGTGTTTCCTCAACGCATACTCCGGATACCATCAAATCAAGATGACGGAGTCCGATCAAGCCGCAATGGCATTTATCACCCCATACGGGCCTTTCTGCTTCAACACTATGCCATTCGGCCTCAAAAACACTGGTTGCCGGTGTCAAAACCGGCGGATCTCGGGTAGGGGGTCCCGAACTGTGCGTCTAAGGCTAATGGTAACAGGAGGCAGGGGACACAATGTTTACCCAGGTTCGGGCGCTATCTATGGAGGTAATACCCTACTTCCTGCTTGATTGCTGTTGATGATATGAGTATTACAAGAGTTGATCTACCACGAGATCATAGAGGCTAAACCCTAGAAGCTAGCCTATGATTATGATTGTTGTTGTCCGACGGACCAAACACTCTGGTTTATACAGACACCGGAGGGGGCTAGGGTTACACAGAGTTGGTTACAGAGAAGGGAATCTACATATCCAAATTGCCAAGCTTGCCTTCTACGCAAAGGAGAGTCCCACCTAGACACGGGATGAAGTCTTCAATCTTGTATCTTCATAGGCCAACATTCCGGCATAGGCATATAGTATGGCTGCCCGAGGACCCCCTAATCCAGGACTCCCTCAGTAGCCCCTGAACCAGGCTTCAATGACGATGAGTCCGGCATGCTGATTGTCTTCGGCATTGCAAGGCGGGTTCCTTCTCCGAATACTCCAATGTAGATCTTGAACACATGAATCATGTCCGGCGCTGCAAAAAAAATTCCACATACCACCGTAGAGAGTATAATATTCCATGAGTCTAATCTACTGACAACTTCTCCATAGCGTGACATCATGCCGTAGTCTGGTTATTATTCAAACTGTTTTTCCAACCTGCCACTACATGCTTCGCGAGGCGGTTTCATTGGCACGTCTTGTCGAAGCAGAGATCGTGTCCCCTTATCACGGGATTCTCATCAATACGGGCGTGGGTAACCCAACCACTCCACTAGTATGACTCCTTGGATTAGGCAAGTTCCAAACAGATGTGCAGAGGACGCTTGACATTTATCGCCTTTATAAAGAGGTCAAGACATGTCCTTTTCTTTCCACGCTCGATCCTTCTCTTCCCCCCACCTCAAGTTCCAATACCCAAGGCTCAGTCCAAGTGCTTCGGACCTCCAACCATGTCCGGATCCATCCTTCAATGCTGGTGGATGGCCTCTTCTATCTCAGAGGAGGACATCACGAAGCTTAGGGAGGCTAGGTACTTCACCGCCGAAATCCTTCACAGGCTTCCTGTTCAAGGGCAGGTTATCCCTACTACCAAACCCAACGAGAGTGTTGTATTCACCTCCCACTTCCTCCGAGGGCTAGGCTTCGGTCTTCAGCCCTTTGTTAGAGGGCTCATGTTTTATTACGGGCTAGATTTTCATGATCTAGCTCCAGATTCCTTCCTTCACATCTCAACATTCATCGTTGTGTGCGAGGCCTTCCTCCGCATTACCCCACACTTTGGCTTATGGCTCAAAACCATCAATGTGAAGCCAAAGATAATCGACGGGCGACACGCGGAGTGCGGGGGCGCTATAATAAGCAAAGGTGCCGATGTTTTATGGCCAAATGGTTCCTTCCCGGAAGTTTCTGGCCTATGGCAATGGGAGTGGTTTTATATCACAGCACCCCGAGGCAGAAAGTGGGCGGCCGCCCCTACCTTCCGCTCCGCTCCTCCGCCACAACTTGCATCATGGGTCAACAAGGGGCTGGACTGGGGATTGGTTGATGACGTGCGGACATTGCAAAGTCGCATTCAGGATCTCATCAAGAAGGACATTAGTCTTGTCAAAGTAATCCAAGTAATCCTAGTTCGTTGGGTCCTGCCATGCCAATGTCGACCTCCGCATGTGGGAGTTCAACCCGGAAGGACCGCAAACCATTCAGCACTTCTTCCGCATGACGCTCGAAGGGATGTATCAATTATTCTTTGAATCATGAATAAAGTGTCTGGACACAACAAAGGATGCAGGCCTCGATTGCAACCATCCAGATACCCAGGTAAGTAATTCCACAATCGAAAAATGCTGTCATTATATTTGTCACAACATTATCCTGAAAAACCATCATCGGCCAGGGCTGGATAAGAAAGGCAGAGAGGATCAGGTGTTCGGCCCCTCTTCCTAAAGATTCGGCGGATTCTGTATTAACCAGGATGTTGGCTCGTGCACCTTATCAAGTGCCATCAGGGAAGGACAAGGAGAGGAATGGGGAAGCCGAAAGCGGACTTCACGCTGGAGGTACGTTACGCATCGTAACTGGGGAAATTGGTACTCCCGTGTCGGAGGATGAATGGGGAGAAGAATCTAGTGTCCCCTCCCCCAAAGGGAAGAAAAGGGCCGCCCCCGAAGACTTGGAAGCAGAGGTCTCCAAACGAGGGAAGAAACCTTTATCAGGGGGCCCTGCCCCGGAGGGAAACATTGATGCACAACGCCCACAGGGGGGCCAGCCGTTAACCGAGATGCAAGAGAATAAAGGTTCTTTGTAAGCATACCTCGTTCTTTTCCTGAGAATAACGACTGAGACGTATGTTTTGCACTTCGGCCTATAGCCTCCCTCAACAATCTTCGTCCTCGGGGGATCTTCTTCCAGAGATGATGGAGAGCGAAACGCCTGCTCCTACTTCTCCGCCTCATAAGGCGGACGACCCTGAGGTGTCGTCCCAGAGGATCTCTCCCGATCCGCAAAGCCAAAAGGTAACTCTTCGGCCGCTCGAGGTCCGGGGTATTCGGCTCCTAGAGAGACCAACCGAAAAAGCCCCAGACCGCCCGTTATACAGCTGGACACATTGACAGGTCTTCTGCGGCAAGCGCCTATCTCAGAGGCACATCGTACCTTAATGGGTACGGTGGTTGAGAGGATTTTGTCCGCAAAAAGCGGGTTGAATGAAGCTTTTACGAGCTTGCTAAGATCTTTCAGGTATGCAATGTGATTTTTTTATTGCACCGTAAACGCAAGGTGAACTGTGTATAGATAGTAGCCTTTGAGACTCTGGTTGCCATCTGAACGGGGTGATCAGAGGATCAAAAATAGAAATAATCTCAGGTAATGATTTTGCCAATTTTGTACACAGGCGGCTGCAGCCCAGACAGCTGCCCGGGCTGCCGAATTTGCTGAACTGAAGCGGCAACTTGATGTGGCGGATGAAGACATCACGCTTGTGAACAAGCGACTTGACGAGGCACAGGGTATGTATATTTGGGTGGTCAGCGAATATTAATAAGAGCATGATGCTGGGATTTATAATATGCTTTGACTGCAGATGGTGCTGCCGCCGTGGAGACCCTTCAGGTTGAGCTTGCCCAGGCCAAGGAGCAAGCCAAGAGAAGCAATGCGGCTGCCGAGAAGGCAGTTGAAGAATTAAAAGTCAAACAGGCTGCTTATCGCTAAAGTGAGGATAGAATGTCCAACATGGCTCTTGAGCTACAGAATGCCGCTAGCCGATATGAGCTTCTTGAAAGGGAAAATCAAGCGAAAATGGCTGACCTAGAAAAGGCCTTGCAGGTAGCGAAGGAAACTTGCTCTGAGATCAGAGCGGCTCGGTAGGAGCTCTGGCAAGCCGGTGAGATCGCGGCTGGGAAGCCCTTTTTATTGCGAACTAAATTCGGTGATCCGAAGTATGCCCCTCTTGATCAATTGTGGAGTTCTCCAGACGCATACTTGGATTTGTCAAAGAGTGCTGCCGATGCGACACAATATTTCTGAGATCAAGAAGATCATGAAGAGAAAAGATTGTTCTGGTCGTAGTTCAGTACTCTAAGGCGTCCTCTGCTGTTGAACGAGCAAATGGCCGAATGGGACGAGCTCCATAGGTTATCCGGGCTTGCCATGAAGGCTGTCGTGGATCGCCTATGGCCGGAGGAACCAAGTCCGGATAGTGCCATGAAGGTTTGGTGCAATGATTTATTCGTGTTGTGCCGCATATCAACGCTGTCAAGTGGTTGCATGCATAGAGGGTGTGTGGATGGCCCTTGCCCGTGTTAAGACATACTGGGCGAGGATGGAGGCCACCGATATTGCAACCAGGGGTCCACCCAGGGGCCAGGACTCGCCCGAGCACTATTTTGAAGAAGTCTTAGAATGTGTCGGTTTAATAGAGGCTCAGTGCTCAAAGAATATCATGTTCGAATGACATGTATCATGATTGTAAAAACAATGCTTTTGATAATAAAGGCTATATTTATACCTTTGCCCGTGAAGTATTGTAGTGCCTCCTGTGCGGCCGTTTATGTATATATGTATATAACATGAAAGTTTGCAGTCGTCGGCTTCAGCCCCCTCGCGTATAACGCGGGGGTGTTCGGTAAAAGCGTGTAATCACACTTGATACAGTATCTTGGTCCGTTAAGGAGGTGGTAGCACGGCGAACGAGGTAATCAGACTATATAGCTTGAACACTTTCATTTAGCAATAGGAGTTTGACGGTGGGGATACTATATAGCCCCTGGTATGTCCGCGTTTATCCAAATATGGTGCATTTACATACGTGGTTGGAAAACCGGTCCTTCGTTAATAAAGAGGAATCACGAAGATTCCGCTGAGTCATCGAGTGGTTGACCAGTCTCTCACTTTATCATGACAGTCAGTTTTCGGCTTTCTCTACTGAGGTGCTCATCCGGATGAACCAGGGCACAATCGCAGCAGTTCTCCCTATGCCACCTTAGCCGATAGAGCGGAACGTAAGGTAACAAAACACGGGAGCTGGGAAAACCCAACTATTGACCAAAGACATGATTCGGAGCTGATGCATATAAGGCCAAACTCGCGACGCCGAACACTCCCGAAGGTATTCAGACTTTACAACATTGTCGGGGGTTGGGTACGACATATGCCAAAGGATGGCTTATCATGGTGGGAGCGAGTAGAACGTCGCCAGTGCCTGGAATCGGGATGAGGCGAAGACATGCACGCCGGCGGAACTTACCCAGCTTCAGGGCACTCCTAGGAGATAACACCCCTACTGCTGCTCTGCGGGGTCTCCGCATGATCACTAAGGCAAAGTGACTACAATGGTGCTCCTGGAGCTGTTTCGGGAGGCTGGAGAGGGCAGGGCTAACTCTTTCCTCCCTGTGCTATCTGGTCTATCTCTATCTAGGTCCAAACCCTTTGCATGGGTGCCCCGGGGGGTTTATATAGGCCTACCCCCTGGGGGTACAATAGTAATCCGGCTGGGCACGGGTCCCAGCCGTCTGTCTCTCAGGCCGCCGTCTTCCCTGCCGGCTTCTGGGGCCCACCGACTGGCGGGTCCCGCGGACAGGCTTGATACTGTTGCGGCACCCTTGATGACGCAGGCTTGGTCATTGGGTCGTGGCAACAGTGCCGCCGTCTATCGGGCGATCAGTGTCGCCATTCCCCATCCTATCTGGATAATGGCTCGTGGGGCCCTGGGAAGGAGTTGGCCGACTCCTGGGGGGCCGAGTCCCACAGGTCCGTCTTCGGGGTGCCCAGGCCGCCTTTGGCCCACCCACTGACAGGCGGCCCCGCCGTCTTCGGGCCGTACAGGCCGGCGTCGTGGGCACAGTACGTGGCGCACTATAGTTGAGGTCAGGGCAGGCATGGCAACAGTGCCGCCCCTCGCCGGAGATCTTCCAGCGATACGGCTCACTGTAGCCATGCTGGCCCTTCATAAGCAAGGAGGGGGGAACGGCCACACAGTGACTGTACCCCACGTCATACTTCGGGACGAGGGAGGAGTCATGGGCCGACTCTCCATAGTCGGCCCTTCTGGAGGTCTCCAGCTCGGAGTCGGCTTGTCTCGGAGTCGGCTTGCCTTGGAGTCGCTCCTGGGACTCGGCTCGAGGGGCACGGCCTGCCCCGACGTCTTGAAAGGTCCTGGGAATCGGGTCAGCCTACCCTTGGACGAATACTCCGACAGTAGTCCCCGAAGCTGGTGAAGCCCTGCGATCGTTGCATTGTGGGGCTTCAACAGTTTAATCCTTCTCGGAGCGGACTCTAGAACTCGGCTGCCGTCTTCCCTTGGGCCGACTATCGAGGGTCGGATGTTTTTAGCGAAGAGCCGCGCTCGAAAGTCGCGGCGGGAAACCAGGCGGCATGCCTGATACGCTTCCCTGCGGCCATCGGGGCAGTCCTATCGCGTGGCGCCACATGGAGAGGACACTCTGCCTGCCCACGCGCGCGACGGGACGTGCCGTCAGGTGGGGCCCGCAACTACCGTACCTCGGCATACGAACGGATCCGCTGCGGCCGTGGACGGTTAGTTTTCCCACGTCATTACTGCATGCAGTAACTTCGTGGGGGAGATCGTGGGGTGGCGTGGGGGCATCGTGCGTAGGTAATCCCACGCCTGCCCCCTCAGCTTCTCAGCCCATAGGGCTATAAGTAGGCGGGGGGGGGGGAGCGGCACAGTATGCGCGCCCTTCTTCCCCGCTCCCCCGCTTCGTCTTGCCTTCTCTCCTTCCTGCCTCCGCCGTTGAGCAAGAGCACCTCACACCGCGGCGATGAGCTCCTCCTCCGCCGCGGCTCCCGCCATGCGCTCTGGCGTATGGGACGGCTCGGAGGTAGAAGAGGAACACATCGAGTTCCTTCGCCGGACATGCTGTCTCCCCAGCACGGACCTCGTGCGCGCCCGCGCCGCGCCGGAGGGAGAGATCCGGTCGACGGCGGAGGAGGGCGAGCGGGTCATCTTCCGCTCGCACCACATGCGCGGCCTGGGGCTGCCGGCGAGCGGTTTCTTCCGCTCGTTCTTGGAGTTCCACAGCCTTCAACCGCACCACCTCACTCCGAACACGATGGTGTTGCTCTCCGCCTTCGCCACTCTGTGCGAAGGTTTCCTCGGCGTTCTCCCCACCATCGAGCTGTGGGGAGAGTTCTTCTCTTCTAAGCTCGGCACGCACATCGCCGGCGTGCCGGCTCAGTGCGGCGCCTTCATCGCGATGCGGCGCTCGACGACCGACAACCCAATTCCTCCCATCATGCTGATCAAGTCGGTGAAGATGTGGCAGCGCTCATATTTCTACGTGAAGAACCTCGCCTCCGACGGCGACTGGGTCAACTTGCCGCCTTACAGCGCCGTCCCCCTATCTGGGAGGCTTCCCAGCTGGTCTCACCGAGTCAAGACGCTGACTCCCGCCGGAGCCGCCGCCGTAGCGCGACTCCGGGTCTTGACACAGTCGGAGGGTCTCGTTGGGGCCGACTTGCTGGCCGCCTTCATGGCGCGCTGAGTTCTCCCGCTCCAAGGTCGGCCTCACCTGATCTGTCAGATGAGCGGCCTCCGAGACCCGAGTCGGATGTGCACCAAGGAGATGTCCCGCACGGAGGTGGCAAACATGGTGAATTATATCGCGAACTGCGAGTTCGGGGAGGACTGGCAGTTCGGCAAGGAGCCGTACTCGCGCGACAACCCCCCACCAGTGGTAAGTCGCGTCCCTCTATTGTTTTGTCTTCTTTGCGGCCGACTCCAGCTTCTGACTCTTGTCGGTTTCTTCTGAGCTAGAATCCCCTTATGCAGCCTGCAGCTGGCGCCGCGAGGCAGCCCCGCGAGTATGTTCCCGATCGTGCGAACAGCAACGTCGACGACCCCGACTTGGGGGCGGCGGCGATGGAAGCCGACGCCGAAGGCGGGGGAGGAGGAGCAGAAGGCGACTTCAGGCCCTCGGCCACCTTCACTGACTGGCCTGACGACGACGCTGAAGGCGAAGTCGCTCCGCGCCACCAGCTGAGGATCGGCCCATCGGGCGCCGGCTCCTCTGCCGGCCTGGCTGGCCAAGGCAGCGCGAAGAAGCGTCACGCCGGGCCGAGTGCGCCCGGCGGCAAATTGAAGAAGTTCAAGGGGGCGGCCGCCGCGACCAGACGGGAGGAGGCGGCCGCGAAGGCCAACCGCTTCCGAAGGGAAGTGAGAAGGCCGCCACTAGTCTCTGCGTGAGTCTTTATGCTCTTTTTTTTATTTTCCTTCGTTGAATCTTGTCCGAGTCTTCTTTATACTCCCTCCATTCTTCTTCAGGGCCCCTCTTTCCCTTGAGAGAGTCGCCGTCCCCTCTGTCATGGGGTCGGCAGAGACGTCCGCCAATACTCGGTGGGCCGACCCCGCCGCCGACCTCCGGGAGGCGACGGAGCGGAATGCGCGGGAGAAGCGCGAGGAGGAGGAGGCCGAACACCTGCAAAAGGCGAAGGCCGACAAGGCGGCCGCCTCCGCCCAGAAGAAGCTGGAGGAAGCCGAAGCCGCCCTTGCGGCGAGATGGCGTGCCGAGGAGGCCGCGTGTCGCCGATCGGCGATGCTCGTCCCCCCACTGTCGTCTGCACCGCCGCCTTTGGAATTCACAGGGCAGATTAGGGAGGTCGGCACTGAGAACCCCGTTGTGGAGAAGGAGAGCGGCGAGGCCTCTATGTCGGACACTCTCGTGCTGCCACCGCCGCCTCCACCGCCGTCTGGGAGACCGCACGGCAAACAGCCGGTGGGTCCGTCGGAGCCGCCAGTCACGGACGAAGACGAGGCGCGGCTGCTTCTCCAAGTCGCCTCGCTGGTGCACCGCCGTCTTGAGAGGGCGACCTCGGCGCCGCGGCCTCATGAGACCGGCGCCGCCAGCTCGGCAACCTTAGATGCCGAGGCCACAAGCGCCGCGCCCATCAGGTGGGTGCGCGGAGGCGGCACCGGTCCGCTGAATCAAGCGCTTCTGGACGTTCAGGCGAAGCTGCGCGCTGAAGGCGACGCCCTTCAAACTTGCACCAGGGCGCATCTGGCAGCGCGGACGGCCGTCCGAGTACGTTTCCTTCTTTCTTTTTGATTCTTGTTTTTCTCCGTGGGGGCGCGCCAGCACACCCACTGGGTGTAGTCCCCGAGTTCTGGGCCGGCTGCTGAGCAGGCGGTTCAGAACTCCCTCTGGCGAGTTCCAAATACTAACTTTGTCTTCAATGACTTATTGCAGGAGTATCACAACCTCCGCGCCACTGCCTTCAACCGCAATGTTGAGGAGTTGAGCAAGCGGGCTGCCGACTTGTTGGAAAGCCGGAGTAAGTTCTTCTTCTTCGCGGGGCGCGCTAGCGCACCCGCGGGCTGTAGTCCCCGAGATTTGGGCCGACTGCTGAGCAGTCGGGCCGGATCTTCCCGGCGATCTTCTTTGCTGACGACTTATTTGTCTCTTCTTTCGCTCCTCAGAAGCCAACGCCGTTCTTCAGGAGCAGCTGGGCGAGGCCAATACCGCCCGTCGTGCCAAGGAGGAGGAGTGTGGCAAGCTCGCCACGGAGCGCGACCTGCTGGCGGCGCAGCTGGCCGAGCAGAAGGAGCTGCTCAAGAAGGCGCAGGACGAGGCCGAGAAGAAGGAGGCCGCTCTCCTGGCCGAGTTCGAGAGCGAGCGCTCCTCCTGGACTGACAGGGAGGCGATGCTGACCTCCGGCTTCCACGAGATCGAGGATATTGTTGATGGTAAGTTTCTTTCGTTTCTTCGGGCTTCCGACTATGTGTCAGGCCGACTTCTGATTTTTCGACTTGCTTCTTTTTTGTCTTGGCAGACTTCTTCCCTGGTCACTCGCAGACAGTCCCTCTGGACATCGTGGCTGCTCGTGAGGCGCGAAGGGCAAACGGTGAGGAGATCGCCGCTAATGCCCCCCGAACCGTCGATGAACAGCTCCTGAGCATTGAAGCCCGTCTTCGTCCGGCCCACCGGCAGATGCGCCGGCTTCAGCGTGCCGGCGCCCAGGCGGTTGCCGCTTTGTGGCCGGACATGCCGGCTCTGCGCACCGCCAGTCGGACTGCCGACTGGCTGGAAGTCGCTGCCGGCCGTCTTGAGGCCTGGAAGGGCTCCTCGGCCCGGGCCGGAGCGTGCCAGGCCTTGGAGTTCGTCAAGGCGTGGTATCCAGGGCTGGACCTGGACCGTCTGGCCGCGTTCCGGTCAGAAGCCCAGGCCGAGCTGGAGGCCGTGGAGGGCGCCCTTATCGAGCGTGCAGCGGCCATCGCCGAGTACACGGACACCAGTGTCTTCGTGCCTGAGCGGGCTGAAGGCGGCGAGGAAGTGCCGCCAGAGTGGTTCGGGATGAACCCGGAGTATGGCGAGGATTCGGCGGAGGTGATCGACTACAGCACCAAGGAGGAGGACGAGGCGGAGGCCGAAGGCGAGGCGGAGGTGCCAGAAGACGGAGCAGGCGGCCAGCCTCAGCTCGACCGCGCCTCCAGCAACGAGCCGCGTCGAGAGAAGGCGACTGCCGCCGGAGGCGATCAAACCGAGACCGCCCAGCCGACTGCCCCGGCGCCTGACACCGCCGTCTCCTCCGATCCTCCGATCCCAGATGCCGCCTCCTAGGCTGCTTTTTCCGCCTCTGCTTGTCTGTCTTAAGTAATCTTTTGAAAACTTTGTTAGATTCGAACAATTCCACCCCGGGGTGTATCTTGAACTTCTATTCAAAGATTCGGCCAAGGGCCTATGTAAATATTTATCCGATTTCCGTCTTTCCTTGCTTAATACTCTTTAGGCTTTTCCCTTTGCCGCCTTCCTTTAGTCGCTGCCTTGCCAGTCGGACAGCCGCTCTGCGGACTGTCGCTGGGTCAAGTGCTTGGCTACTTCGGGAAGGCAAGTACTTGGCCGTTTAGAGTTTCTTTAGCAAGTCGGATAGAAAGCGACAGGCCGACTACCCAAGAGTCGGCCGTCTTTGATAGAGGCTAATAAAGACGGCGAGCCGGCTACTCATGAGTCGGCTTTCTGCTTCAGAAATGCTGGAGGCCGTCTCGCGCTATGTTCGTGCTTTAGGTCCTTAGCCATTTTTCGTGTGGGCGCCCGTTCTTCCTCACTCCTGCCTGCCTCACAGTCGCTCTGCGAGCTGCGGCTCTGCCAGGAGGCGGATTGGGCACCGCGCACTACTTGTCTGACTGCGGGAAGCTCTTCATAGCGCAAGGCGGCGAGTCCCCGGGCCGACTAGTCTGGCCCGGTGCCAAGCGGCTTGTAATAAAAGTAATGTACTTGAAGGCATAATTCTTATCATACAGATAACAAAAAAGGGCAGTCCCCGAGCTCGTCTCGGGGGGCCCAAAGTCTTAGTACTTTAATACAAAGGGGTAGTGCGATACATACTGCATCAACTGTAAAATCTTCGAAGAAGATTTGCATTCCACGGGCGCTCTGTCTCTTTGCCGGAGTCGTCCCTCTTGCGCGCTCGGGGCTTCTGAGCGTCGATCAGATAGTAGGCGTCGTTCCCTAGCACCTTGCTGATGATAAAGGGGCCTTCCCAAGGTGCCGACAGCTTGTGCTGGCCGGCTGTTCGCTGGATCAGCCGGAGCACAAGGTCGCCTTCTTGGAAAGATCTTGGCCTGACCTTCCTGTTGTAGTATCGACGCAGACTCTGCTGGTAGATGCTGGACCGGCTGAGTGCCAACAGCCGGCCCTCTTCCAGCAGATCGACGCCGTCTTGACGTGCTTCTTCTGCTTCTTCCTCGGTGTACATGGTGACTCGCGGGGAGTCGAACTCTATGTCCGTTGGGATGACGGCTTCGGCACCATAGACGAGGAAGAAGGGTGTGAAGCCGGTTGACTTGTTTGGAGTCGTGCGCAGACTCCAGAGGACGGCTGGCAGCTCCTCAAGCCAACAGCCGGCAGATCGCTCCAGTGGTACGACGAGTCGAGGCTTGATGCCGGATAAGATGAGGCCGTTTGCTCGCTCCACCTGGCCGTTTGACTGCGGATGGGCAACGGACGCTAAGTCCAGTCGGATGCCCTGTGTCGCGCAGAAACGGGCCAAGGCGCCTTTGGCGAAATTCGTGCCATTGTCGGTGATGATGCTGTGTGGGATGCCGTACCGAGTTGTGATGTCAGCGATGAAGGTCACTGCAGTCGGACCATTCAACTTCTTGATGGGTTTCACCTCCACCCACTTGGTGAACTTGTCCACTGCGACAAGTAGGTGAGTCAAGCCACCTCGTGCCGTCTTGAATGGTCCCACCATGTCCAGGCCCCAGACTGCAAAGGGCCAGGCGATGGGGATAGTCTTGAGTGCGGAAGCTGGCTGAAGTGGCTTGGAACGGAAAATCTGGCACCCCTTGCACTTTTGGACTAACTCTTTGGCCTCTTCCAGGGCGGTTGGCCAGAAGAAACCGTGCCGGAAGGCTTTGGCGACGAGTGCCCTGGAGGCCGCGTGGTGACCGCACTCGCCTTCATGGATGTCTCTGAGGATTGCTTGGCCTTGTTCTGCCTCGACGCAGCGTTGGAAGACGCCGGTAACGCTGCGCCTGACCAGCTCTCTGTTGACTATGGTGTAGGCTGCTGCTCGGCGTTGCACTTGCCGAGCCAAGATTTCATCCGTTGGCAGCTCTCTGTTTACTAAGAACCTGAGGATGGGCTGGGCCCATGAAGGTGCTGCTATTTCTTCAACTGCCACTAGTGCGACTTGGACAAGGGCGGCCGGGCTGGGAGGCGGCGGGTTGGAGTCCGCAGCCGCTTGCTGATTTGACAAAGTCCCGGGGCCGACTGGAGCAGTCCCCGGGCCGAGCTCTGGAGTCTTCGATCTTGCCACTGCAGTCCCCGGGCCGGGTTCTGAAGTCCCCGGGCCGGCTTCGACTGTGCGTTTCTTGGAGTCGGATCCGTCTTCCTCAGGCGGAGCCGGCACAAAGATTGAATCTGATTCTGGTGATGGCTTGATAGAAGGCTTGAGGAGGCGCCGGAGGGCGACACCAGATGGTATTGCCTGGCGGGTGGAGCCGATTCGTGCCAAGGCGTCTGCTTGGTCGTTGTCGTTCCTTGGCACGTGGAGGAACTCGCACCCCTCGAAGTATCCGCTGAGTTGCTGGACGAGGAAACGATAGCTCACCATATTTGCGTCCTTGGCGTCCCAATCGCCAGATGATTGCTGGACCACCAAGTCAGAGTCGCCATAACACAGGATCCGGCGAATGCCGAGTTCTTTGGCAAGCCGGAGCCCGTGGATGAGCGCCTCGTACTCGGCCACGTTGTTGGAGGCGGCGAAGTGGATCTGCAGCGCATATCTGAGCTTGTCGCCCTTGGGGGAAGTGAGGACGACGCCGGCTCCCAAGCCGGTGCGCATCTTGGAGCCGTCGAAGTGCATCCGCCAATGGGTGGAGTCGGGCGCTGGCGGCAGATACTGGGTCTCGGCCCAGTCGACGAGGAAGTCGGCCAGTGCTTGCGACTTGATGGCGGTGCGGGGCTCGTAGTAGATGGTGTAGGGGGCCAGGTCGATGGCCCATTTGGCCACTCGGCCAGAAGCATCTCGGCTTCCGATGATCTCGGCCAGTGGAGCTGTGCAGACCACAGTGATTGGATGCTCCTGGAAGTAGGGCTTCAATTTCTTGGCGGCGAAATGCACGCCGTAGCACATCTTCTGGTAATGGGGGTAGTTCTGCTTGGAGGCCGACAGCACCTCGCTCAAGTAATATACCGGTCTCTGGACAGGTAGCGCCTTGCCTTCCTCCTTGCGCTCGACTACAATGACTGTGCTGACTACTCGGCTGGTGGCGGCAATGTATAGGAGCATGGGCTCTTTGGGAGTCGGAGCCGCCAGCACAGGGGGAGTAGTCAACATCTTCTTTAGCTGGAGAAAAGCCTCGTCCGCCTTGGGAGTCCACTCAAAGAAGGTCGTCTTCTTCATGAGCTGATACAAGGGGAGAGCCTTCTCGCCCAGCCGACTGATGAATCGGCTGATGGATGCCAAACAGCCGGTGAACTTCTGCACATCTAACAGTCGTCTGGGTGCTTCCATCCTCTCGATGGCCTTGATCTTCACAGGATTGCACTCTATGCCGCGTTCGGAGACCAGGAAACCGAGGAGCTGGCCGGCTGGTACTCCAAAAACGCACTTCTCTGGGTTGAGCTTGATCTGGAATCGGCGCAGATTCTCAAATGTTTCCTTGAGGTCCTCCAGCAAGGTTCCACGCTTCTCCGTCTTCACCACTACATCATCCACATAGACGTGGGCATTTCTGCCGAGTTGCTTCAGGAGGCACTTCTGCATGCAACGCTGAAAGGTGGCGCCGGCGTTTCTTAAGCCGAACGTCATGGTCAGGTAGCAGAAGGCTCCAAACGGCGTGATGAAGGCGGTCTTCAGTCTGTCAGCCGGGTTCAGCTTGATCTGGTGATATCCTGAATATGCGTCTAGGAAACTCAACAGCTCGCATCCGGCTGTGGAGTCTATCACCTGATCGATTCTCGGCAGAGCAAATGGGTCCTTGGGGCAAGCTTTGTTGAGGCTCGTGTAATCAATGCACATCCGCCACTGCTTGTTCTTCTTCAGCACCAGTACTGGGTTTGCCAGCCACTCTGGAAAAAACACTTCCATGATGAAGCCGGCTGCCAGGAGCCGGGCTATTTCTTCTCCAACAACTCTTCTTTTTTCTTCTGACAGGCGGCGCAAGGGCTGCCTGACGGGCTTCATATCAGACCGGACGTGTAATTTGTGCTCGGCGAATTCCGTCGGGACACCAGGCATGTCCTTGGGGGACCATGCGAAGATGTCGCGATTCTCACGGAGGAAATCGACGAGCTCGCCTTCCTATTTGCTGTCAAGGCCTGTGCCCATGACAGCGTATCTCTCCGGGTGCTCCGGGTCCAGCGGTATCTTCTTTGTTTCTTTGGACGGCTTGAATGATCCTTCTGCTTCCGACTCCTTGGGGTCGGGCGACAACTCGGGCTGCTTGCCGGCCATTGCCACGACCCGATCAAGAAGCCGTTTCTCAGCTGCGATCACCAAGGACTTGGCCAGCCGACTACTTTCGGCCGCGCAAGCGGACGACTTCCTGTAGTCGCCGGACACGGTTAGGATTCCCTTGGAACTCGGCATCTTCATCTTGAGGTAGGCGTAGTGGGGGACCGCCATGAACTTGGCCAAGGCGGGTCGGCCAAGTAATGCATGATATGGGCTTTCAAGGTCCACTACCTCAAACCAAATTGGCTCTCGGCGGAAATGATCCTTGTCTCCGAAGAGGACATCTATTAGGATCTTGCCGATCGGGGAGCAGGAAAGGCCAGGGACGATTCCGTGGAACATAGTCCGGCTGCTCTGAAGCTGTCTTCGCTTGATTCCTAATTTCTCCATTGTATCCTTGTACAGGATGTTGATACTGCTGCCTCCGTCTATCAGTACTCGCGAGAAGCGAGCGGCCCGCCTATCAGTGGCGAGTGTGGCGCTTAAGACCAAGGCATATGAGCCTGGACTCGGCATCACCTCTCGGTGATCAGCTCTGCTCCAACTGATAGGCTTTTCGGACCAATGCATGAACTCTAGGGGACTTGATGCGACCGCATTCACTTCTTGCTTCTGCTGGCGCCTGCTGCGTCGGTCATCTGCTACACTGGTGAACACCACATAGGCTCCGTGATCATCCGGGAACTCGTCTTGTATTACACCGACTGGCCTGACGGCCGACTGCTGGGGCGGCTGTGGAGGAGGCGGCCCAGCAGGAGGGGGAGGGAGCAGGCCGTCCCCCTTGGCGATTCTGGTCAGCCAGTGGCCTTTCCTGGTGGTGTGGTTTGACGGCTTCGCGCTGCTGTGGAACTTGCAGGGACCGTCTAGAGTCTGCTCATAGGAGAAGGCTGGTAGCCAATTGGACTTGCCGCCCTTCTGTCGCTTTGCCAGAGGCGGTCCCTCCAACTGCTGGTCTTCTGCTGTTGCCACTTGCCGACTGTTGGAAGTCGGCTGCGGGGCTTTGCGCTTTTGGTCATTCTGCTGTTGCCGCCGACTGGTGTCTCCAGCCGGAGTTCTTGGAGCCTGAGGGGCGACTTTGCCAGTCGTGCTGACCCGAATCTCCGCCTTCATGGAGGAGTCGGCCCTGGCGTATTTGTCTGCTGTGATCAGCAGCTCATCGAGGGTCTCCGGCTCGTCGCAGAGGAGCTTGTGCTTGACGAGGGTGCCTTCTCTGCACCCGGCAGTAAAATACTCGATGGCCTGCACCTCGTGCACGCCCTCACAGGAGTTCCGGAGTTCACCCCAGCGCGTGAGGTAGTCGCGAGTAGACTTGTCAGGGCCTTGCACGCACAAGGAGAGTTGGCGCAGCTTGGGAGGTCGCTTGTACGTGCTGGTGAAGTTGCGGACGAAAGCCTCGGTGAAGTCGACCCAGCTGTTGATGTTGCGAGGCTTCAGACTGTTCAACCACATCCGGGCCGAGCCCTAGAGCATGAGCGGGACGTATCTTACGGCAACACGCTTGTTGTCATTCGCTATGTTGACGGCGGTGGAGTAGTCAATCAGCCAATCTTCCGGCTTCACGGTGCCGGTATATTTGGGCGTGTCTCGGGGGAGCGTGAACCCTTTGGGGAAGGGCTCATCTGTAACGCCCCAGATCCGATGCGCCAGGTGTCTGGCAGTTATTCGCCGTCGTTTCCATGTCATTTGCTTGCGTGTTGCATATTGTCATGTCATCATGTGCATTTCATTTTGCATACATGTTCGTCTCATGCATCCGAGCATTTTCCCCGTTGTCCGTTTTGCAATCCGGCGCTCCTATGTCCTCCGGCGTCCCCCTCTTCTCTCTTTTCGTGAGTGGGTGTTAAACTTTCTTGGAATGGACCGAGGCTTGCCAAGTGGCCTTGGTATACCACCGGTAGACCGCTTGTCAAGTTTCGTGCCATTTGGAGTTCGTTTGGTACTCCAACGGTTAACCGGGTAACCGTAAAAGCCTCCTTCTCTTTGCATCCCAACATCCCTTCCAAAGTGGCCCAAAACCCATCTAACTCCCCTCCATGCTCTCAGTCGTTCGATCATGATCGTGTGGGCGAAAACTGCTCCTCATTTGGACTCTCCTAGCTCCCTCTACCTATAAAACTAGCCCCTCCCCCGAAATTTGCGGACGAATTCACCGAAGAAACCCTAAAATCGCCCTCCGCCGCCACCGGACGCGTCCGCGATGGCCGGACATGTCTGCCGCCGCCGCGCCCAGCCAACCCGCGTTCGCCACGTGGTCCCGCCGGCTCCCCGCGCGCCTCGCGCCGCCGCGCCGG